>NC_132879.1:25571132-25673632 GCF_030463535.1 Salminus brasiliensis
TGCAAATGATATTACATTAGGTGTTTGTGAACAGCATGACAGATGTTATATTAACAAAGTGTACAGCCCAGGTAATGAGCATTAGCAGTTTAGTGTTCAGTGTGAGAACAGTTAACACACAGTATATTGCGCAGCCTGAATACACACAAACGCACACCCACATGGGATAAACACTAGTGTTAGATGACAGCCCATGAGTGCAGCAGTGGCACCTTTAATGCTAACCCAAATCCCAGTGTAAAAGCACTCTCATCCTGCTGGAATACATCCTCATTTAAACACTGAAGCAAATGCGCACAAACCCTTCCACCCGCTGAACAAACAGCTTTTACCGGCGCGCTGTGTCTTTTAAAAGGTTGAGCGGCGGCGGGCTGCGCATTAAAAGGTACACCCAGGCGCTGGGTTTGAAGGCCGAGGTTTGTTTGGAAAAGCAGAGGCATGCCTGAGAGCCTGACACTTTCAGCGTGCATTATCGCTTTACATAATTCCCTTTCGTAATGGCGAGAGGTCAGAGGCCCCTGAAAGCGATCTGATGCTGTTTGGACCCCTCGCTCACCTGTGCGTGATTCACTTTGCTGACCTTTTGACCCCTGAAGCACTTACACTAGGCCTGTATCAGCTAACACGGAGGAAAGCCTGGCATGCAGAGTACATTTAGCTTTACTGAATCGTTCCTCTCGCAGAGTTCCAACACAACGATTTCATCTTGACTTCTATTGTAAGTGTGTGCGCGCGTTTCTATGCACCTACTAATGTTAATGAAGTAGACGTCCATGCACAGGTCATTGAAGAGGGGCCAAAAATAATTGTTTGTGCTTTTTTGAATAGGTCACTTGGTTTAACGTGTTCTAACTGAAGAAGTAGAAGAGAAGAGTACTTCAGGGTAGAATGCAAAAGCTGGAGGGTTTTTCAGCTTCCAATAATGTGGCTTAATAAATTCAAGCCAGCTCATTGGTGTTTGCCATCCCCCTTGGGTTTACTTACTCTATATGCTATTGATTGTGTTGCTGTTCCATGTTCTGCTCAATCATCTATGCAATGCATCTTGTGCTGGGCCTCTCCACCTGGGCCATTAGACTGGCCTAATGTATTCATGAATTGATTAGGTATTACACTTACACCTGATTAGCTGCATTCATACCTGTTCTCCCACTGTTAGAGCCCAAGTTCTATGCACGCATACACACACACACACACACACACACACACACACACACACACACACACACAGGCCTGCAGAGACTAGCATAGATCACTGCACCTTGTGTTGTCTGTAAAGTAAGACTATGTAAAGGCATGAAGTTGCATTCACACAGTAGAGATGGTTAATGGTCTTTGGAGGTCCAGAAGCTGGCACTATGTCTCGCTCATGCACTTACCCACTGACTCACTCACTGACTCACTGACTCGCACGCTCATGCCCTCACTTACTGACTCGCACACTCACGCCCTCACTCACTGACTCACTGACTGACTCGCACACTCACACCCGCACTCACTGACTCACTGACTGACACGCACGCTCACACACTTACCCACTGACTCACTGACTGACTCGCGCACAAACTTTCTCACTGACTCGCACGCTCACTCACTGACTCACTGACTCGCAAACTCACGCCCTCACTCAGTGACTGACTCGCACACTCACTGACTGACTCACACGCTCACGCACTCATTCACTGACTCGCATGCTCATGTATTTACTCACTGACTCACTGACAGACTTGCACACTCATGCACTCACTGACTCATTTACTGACTTGACTCCTTGCCTCACTGATTGACTTACTAACTGACCCACTCCCTCATTCACTCCCATACTGACTCACTCGCTGAGTGGGTAACCGACTGGCTTAGTCACTGATTCACTGAGCCACTCACTCACTCACTGACTGACTTGATTGACTTGCTCAGTGACTCATTGACCGACTCGCTCACTCACTGACCAACTGATGCACCTACTGATTCACACACTGACTCACTTACTCATTCACTGACTGACTCACACATTCACGCATTCACTGACTGGCTGGCTCGCTTGCTCGCCGAATGGATGACTGACTGACTGACTCAATTACTCATATTCTTTTCCTGTACCTGTCCTCCTCATCTGGCTCTTGCTGCTAAAGCTCTATCTCCTATTGAGTCCCTGAGTAAGAAATTACTATTTTAGGGACCGTGGCCATTGATATTTGGTTCTGTAGACGTTTGAGGATGAATCAGACAAAGTAGAAGAAAATGAGTTCTATTGGAGACGAGTCAACTACGTCGGTGCCTGTGTCTCAACTTTGTGTTGGCTCTGAAACTGATGGGTAAGTAAGTGGTTCTGAATAAGCAATAAAAGCAGAAGTCTTTGTACGAACAGAAATGTCTGTCTCTCTGTCTGCCTGTCTGTCTGTCTGTCTATTTAGTATGTCTGTCTTTCAGTCTGTCTCCTCTGTATTGACAAATTTCTCTTTCTTCAGCGTCCCAAAACGATTTTTTTTAGGTTTTTCAGTAAAAACACAATAAATGAAATGAATTGCTCGTGTATTTTCTTTAATCTTTCTGTGTTGCTCTGAAATGGTTTCTGTTGGGTTCCTCCACAAGCAGGTTGAACATCTGTAGGGGGAGCTGAAGAACGACAACTTTAAAAAGCAAATCTTTTCCTCCTCGTTCAGTGGCTTTTCTTTGGTGAGGAGATCAAAGTGATTTTAGTTGAAGTTTTGGGGATTTTAGGAAACTTGTTTAATTAAACGGAAAAGCTGGGGAAAAAGGGGCCGGACGTTCTTTGATGCAGGAACCGGGCATATCGTGGATTCCGTGTACTTATTATGCATGATTTCACTCCAGCTATTTAAAGAGCGTGTGTGTGAGAGAGAGAGAGGAAAGTGAGGGGAAGAAATGAAATTAAACATGTGAGCGTGTTTTTGATTGGCCTACCTTTTGGCACTGTGGATTATTACTGGTCTCGGAGGAGGATGAGTAGCTTTCCTATAAAGCTCTCGGGATAGTTGTGGAGCTGTACAGAGGTCAGTGCTTTCTCAAGGTGAGGGCTCAGGTGGGTGCTGGGCTTCACATGGACCCGTGCAGGGTTGGAAGGTGTGTGTGTGTGTGTGTGTGTGTGTGTGTGTGTGTGTGTGTGTGTGTGTGTGTGTGAGAGAGAGAGAGAGTTAGGTTTAACTAGGCAACCCCTAGTGTCCCATGTGCTCCTGCCCCCACTGTACCTATCTATGCCCGTAGGGCATCGTGCCAGCCTGCAGCCGCATGGCATACACTGCAGAGAGGCAGGGGAAGGGTCGAGCCAATCAGCTCTTTTTCACACACACATACACACACAAACACACACACACACTGTCCAGGAACGGTGCCAGGAAGACTGTGAGCATCTCCAGAGAGAGAAAGAGAGAGAGAGAGAAAGAGAGATAGAGAGAGAGAGAGAGAGAGAGAGTTTGTGTGGAAAATATTGACAGGTACGGCAAGACATACAGGAGGAGTGATCATTAAATTAGTTCATAGTAGAAATAGTATTGAGACATTTATCAATTGCTTGGTCTCTATGATGCAAATGCTTTATGATGCTTCCCCATATTGTACACTGAATCCAGCACTGTTTCCTGTAGCCATCATACACAGAAGTGACCCACATTCTCCTCTGATCCTTAGATTGTACTGCGTGATACGTTTTCCGGATCTTGATCTTCTTCTGGCATTGTTGTACAGATTGTGACCTAATGATGTCTCTTAAAAATGACCGTAAGAGACATGAGAGAGTGTGCAGAGATGCTCCTCATGAAAACAGTGCAACTATTGGCCAGTAGGGGGCATCATGGCTCAACTGAAGCCTTGTCATGAAATTACGCTGGCGGATAATGAACCAAGAGTGAACCGTAAAATATTGCTCTATTCTCCCCTTTGTACCATGTTTCTGTGGGGGCAGTAATTTTGTTTGAGTTTTGGGAAAATTTCATAAACCATAAGACAAACAAAACAAAACATAAACAATAACTGTTTACAACGAACTTTGGTTGTTGTTTTTTTTTATCTCTTGTGAGCATCTTTTTTTGTCATATGATGCTCTCGTAAATAGCGCTCAATGCTGCCTGAGCTCGGCTGTTTCAACATGCTTTGTTTCCTCTTACAGCTCCTGATTGCAGGAACAGCTGCAGATAAGCAGTGGAGTTTGCTGAAATTCTGTCTAATTGTTAGTAGAGTTGTCTGTAAATGTCCTGCATAATTGCAGTAATGTGGAATCCACTGTTCATTAAAGACTTGACTTTGCTTTTTAATATTTATTTTTATAATGATTTTATATAATATTAAAAAAGATGATCTGAGGAACAGCTCATCCTGAAAAGCGCAACACCTTTAGACTTTAGACAAAGTACCTTTGGACTCCTTCCTACAAAGTGGAAATACCCAGAATAGGGTTCCTTTCTTTTTTTATTCTGTAGTATTATCTCTCACTCGCTCTCTGCCTTTCTCCCTCTGTCTTGCTCTTTCTTTCTCTCTCTATCGTTCTCTATCTTTCTCTCACGCTCTCTTGTGTGCTTCTTCTTTCCTGTCTCTGTCTCGCTCTCTCTCACACTCTCTCGCTCTCTGTCTCGCACACTCTGTCTCATGCTTTTGTGCTCTCTCTCTTTGTCTGTCTCTCTCTCACCTTCTCTGTCTGTCTGTCTCTGACACTTTCTGTTTCAATCTCTTTTTACTTTCTCACTTTCTCTCACACTCTCGCACTCTCTCGCACTCTCTCGCATGCCCTTTTTTCTGTCTCTCTCTCTTGCTCTTACTGTTGTTTCTTTTTGGGGGGGGTATGTTTCTCTTTCACTCTTTCTCTTTCACAATCTCTATGTCGCCCTCTCTTTCTCTCTCTCTCTCTTTCTCTCTCTCTCTCTCTCTCTCTCTCTCTCTCTCTCTCTCTCTCTCTCTCTCTCTCTCTCTCTCTCTCTCTCATATTCACGCATTCACGCAGGCGCTTTTGCCAAATTGATTTTGCACATTGACTGGTAATTTTGCACTAGATATAAAGGGAGCTCTATTTTTCTATCACACTGCGAATGAATTTGCCCTGCAGGTATTTGGAGACACTATTGTTCAGGAATTAATTGGAGCGTATGTTTTCTTTTAAGTCGCGTGTTCTGACTTTGCCTGGGATCTCTCTTTTTCTCTCTCTCTCTCTCTCTCTCTCTCTCTCTTTCTTTGTAATAGTCTCTTGCCATACACTCAGTATGTCAATACAAGTGTGACAATACATTTTTTTATATTAAGATTCAAATGGAGTTTATAATCTTTGGCAGAGGATTACACAGTTTTGTTCAAAGCTTGATATGGATGGTTAAGTTAATTTCAGATTTCCTTCCCTCTGAATGTAATGCACTTGATTGAACTTGTATATGTAGCTGTTAGCACTTAGGACTTGAGAATGTCTTGAGATTCCATATTATTCCGACCTTGCAAGACAGCAGTGGAAAAGTTGGTCAACTACACCTTTTCTTGTTTCTGTTTAGTTTTAATGCATAACCAGTGGGTAAATGCTCCCTCAACCAAGTGGTTAAGATATCTGTTAGGCCTTGATATGTTTTTCTTCTGCAGCCATATGGAGCGATTTCTCATTTACACACAATGGACGCATATTGGATTAAACCCACACCAGTTCTCTCATGCCTGCGATTTAGGGCCGTAAAGATTTTAATGGCAACCAATAGCCATTAACAGTACAGCTGAAAATACACAGATGATTGCCCATAGATCATTAATGACGGGAAATCCATCTCTCCTTTCCTTCGTCCCTCTGTCCATCCTTCTCTCATCTCTTTCACGTTCAATCCATCCATGTCAGTTTCTGCAGTAGAATCATCCCCCTCGGCTGTGTCTTTGTTACAAGCTTCAGCCATAGGAGTGCGAGTGTCAAATCACGCATCCTGCGGAAGGGACACGTTTTGGGGAGCATCAGGTGAAAGTAAGACGTTAAACAGTAAAAGAAACAGTTCCGTAGAAAAATACACATGCACTGTTGTCCCCTAACCCCAACGGCCAATCAGCCAACCTTTCTTTTGCTACAAAGGTGCAATGGATCAAATGGCCTATTTTGTTCTAATGGAAAATATGTACAAATCTTTTTCAGGAAACAAACTTAAATATGGCATTTTTTTCTACAAATACCAGTTTCTGAATTTGGCCTGTTGGAAAAAATTAAACATGTAATATGTTCAATTAAACACATTAAACAGTAATTGTGCTTGTTTGGGCAAGATCATTATTATTATTATAATTATTATAATAATTATTATTATTTTAGAAACACATCTTTGACACATTTTAAAACACATTTTTATTTTTAATGCAACACTTTGCTTCTAACAATAATTTAAACATCTGTCATCAATCAGTAATGAGTACAAATGGTTAAACAATGTTTTTCTTCTTTTTTTTTCTGTGCAGAAATTTGGCAGATACTTCTACTATTTTATGCAATTCTTCATTTCAATAAGCCAGCAAAACCTCACAATTTGACTGCATTTGAAAAGTATTTTGTTGGTTTAAAAAAAAGTTAAAAACTAATCTAAGCTGTAAAAATTGAGGAGATTGCAGTAGATTGCATTGAATGCAGTTGCTAAAATGTCTGGACACAAAAATGTATTGAAATAAACTATTAGTGAAAAAAGCCAATTTATCCAATTTGGACCAAAAATAGCACAATTATTTTGTGTGTTTTGGATCTTTTTTCAGTTATCAAAGAGGTTTATAAAATAGTTTCCATTTTCCATTAAGAGGCCTTTTACTCATTTGTACCTGAACATTGATGTATCTGTGTTGACAGCCAATCAGCATTAGAAGAAACAAATTATATACATTAAAATACACTGTTTTAGTTTTTACAAAGTGTTAAATACAGAAAAGAAATCGAATTGTGCTCTAAAATGTTTTTTGTTCTAAAATTAGTTTTCTGTGTTCAGTGTGTTCACTTATGAGTAAGTATTCATTATAATACTTGGAGGCTTTGCAGTCTGGTGGCTACCTGAAGTCTGGACCCCATTAACATCACCAAATGTTCTGCTGAGATGTTTAAAGAGGCCCTCGCTCGTCTGTGGGTCTTTCTGCCTTCATTCTCTTCTTCAGTGAGTGTAAAGCTGCTCAGTTAGGTTGAGGTCAGGTGACTGACTCTGCCATTAAGCAAAGACCATTCCCTTTCTTTGCTTAATGACGTTTTTAGCTTTCTATTGTGGTATGCTCTGGGTCATGATCCATCCATCTTCATTTCATCCGTCCAAAGAATGTTGTTCCAGACCTGGGCAGGCTTTTTTAGACCTGGCCTTTCTGTTTTTGAGTGTACCAGTGGTTTGCATCTTTGACAGTGATATTCAACCTCCTCAAGAGTGTCCTTGGCTGGAATGGATGTTAGGTTAACTAGGGTTTCTTTACTGAGGTAAGAATTCTGCAGTCGTCATGTTCAGTTGTCTTCAGTGTTCGTTCGGGTCTTTTGGTGTTGCTTAGCTTACCAGCATTTCTTCTTTTTAGGAAAGTACCAAATTGATGATTTTCCAGCCAGTCGATATATTAGTTTTATTTTTCAGTCTAATGATGACCTCCTTCATTTGCATCAACACCTGTTTGGCTTGCATAGTTCCCATTAACGGCTACCAAATGCAAATTCAACCTTTTATCTCCTTAGATTGTCATGAAATACCAAGGAAACAGACCATACCAGACCATGAAAATGCTTCAGTGAAATGAGCAATTACTTTAGATACTGTGAAAATGGAGGATGTGTGCAAACCAAGTAAGAATAGTACAAATTAATTCACTGCAGATTTTAAACAAGACTAATAAAATCATATGCATCAAAAAACACTGATCAGCCATAACATTAGAACCACTGACAGGGGAAGTGAAAACAAGAATTATCCTCATCCGCAGGCAGCAAGTGATGTTGATGTGTTAAAAGTGACTTTGACAAGGGTCAAATAATGATGGCTAGACGACTGGGTCAGTGCATCTCCAAGACATCATGCAGGTCTTGTGGGTGTTCCTGGTATGCAATGGTCAGTACCTACCAAAAAAGGTTTGAGAATGGAGCCACCTGTGTAAACAGATACAACAAGGCACTTTCAGAGGTCTTGTGGAGTCCATGCCATCCTCGAATGATCTGTTGTGGTGGCATAAGGGGCGTCTACTCTGTATTAGGCCGGTGGTTCTAATGTTATGGCTGATCAGTGTAAAAATGAATGCTTTGTATTGATATAATGGGGTTTACTTTTTTTCTTTTTTGTCTGTGAGGAAACCACATCCCACTGTTCAGGTCATTTTTACTTATTTTTTTTTTGCTGGCCATGCAAATGTGTTTACACTATACACACACACACACACACACACACACACACACACACAAACACATGCATGAGCACATGAGACTCCTCCTCCCATATCCCTTGTTATTCTAGTTTAGTACAGCAATCAAGCAGAGCTTGCCAATAAAGTTTATTGTACAGCGCTAAGTGTCAATATCTCCAGCACCCCTGGTCCAGGGTGGCAGTAATTAAAATGCCACAGAGAGCGTGGGACAGGCATGAAAATTTGATGGCAAATTGATTTCTGGTTCATCTTGAAATTTGTCCTCAGCTAGACTCGATACTCGTGGCTCGTATGCGATGGCTTTTGTCAAGAGAGACTGTCAACGATAGGGCACAAGGACTGTGGACTGCATGATAAACACCACGCACTCTCGCACACGTAAGCGCAGCCCCACTCGCTCACACAAGCGCTGTCTAGTTCTGCCTCTCTTTCATGCCGTCGTTCTCTCTCCTCTCATCTTACAGTTCCATCTGCACCTCTCTCCACAAAGCACAGTAGACCAGCATCATTGTCCTGTTATCTGCTACTATTAGAACCACATCATTCAGCCGCTTTGCGGAAACGAATGAACTCCAGAACTCCTAACTGAACACAAATAGCAGTGTTACACAAGCCAGATTCTCTAAATCGGGAGGTCTTGTATTGAGTATGGGTTCAGACCCCTTTCCATGGTGTGTGGTAATGATGTAGAAGCTGTGTATTCAATGGTGTGAGTAATTGTGTCCTTGAGTGCATGAAGTTCTGGGGGACAACCCAATAGACCTGCATGTTTCCTGTCGGCCTGTTTTAATGTTTTTGTTGTTGCACTAATCCCTAATTTCTATTGCAGTGATTGGTGTGATGTGTGAGCAAGGTAGTGAAGTGCTCAGTATGGTTGCTAACGAAGCTAGAATATTCTTTAGCATCTGGTTACTATCTTGAGTATAACATGGAGGAGTATGGTATGTTCTTGCTGCCACTCCAAAAACCTCATCTCTCTCCAAAATAACAACTTTACAGGAGAAGGAAAAAAACATCTTAACTTTCAATGGAGGTCAATGTAAAAAGACTTTATTCCAAGTCATTTTGGAGCATTTCTATTGGTCTATTCATTAGGACCTTTTGACATAATATGCGGAGCAACTGACAGATTCAATTCATGCAAAAAAGTGTAATTCGGCAAAAATGGAGATGTAAGGTTTTCACATGACAGTGACTATATATAATGGACCATCTGGCCCACTTTCTCCTAGACAAGGATTGTCCGAAACTGTTGCGCTCAGTACCACTTACATTCCGTTTATCTGGACTGTGTGACTAGCTTACTTTGTTCATTTTTATACCCCGGTGTGTGTGTGTGTGTGTGTGTGTGTGTGTGTGTGTGTGTGTGTGTGTGTGTGTGCCTCCTTGAAGAAATGTGGGACCAACACGGTTTGCTTCTCAGCCCCTCCCCCTCCTGCAGCAGAGCAATATTCTCTGCATGTTTCTCTTATTTATAGAAGCGTGTTAATAATAAAAGTGCTTTTTTAGGTAGCAGTGAATGGAAATGAAAACATTCGGCGGCAGAGTGGCGTGCGGCCTCCACGCGGGCGGCCCGCGCGCCTCAATTTGCCGTAAAACACAAAACAATTTGAAATTACAATGGGGAGAGATTAAGATGAGATTAAATGGTAGGGCGAGGCGCTTGATGGCAGAGAGAGATAGTGCATATTCATTATGACAGGATTGGGACGGGGGGAGGCGGGGGGGAGGAGGAGCAGGACGGGTGCGGCGGCGGAAAGCAGATGGCATTGTAATTTAACGGGGATGTTTCCCAAGCACGGGAACAAGGCAGCACGTCACGAGTGAAGGATGCCTAGCGTTTTAAAAGAAATCAGTTGCGGGCAGGACGGAGGCGCGGTGCATACAGTAATTGAATATTACCGGTGAGTTGAGTGTGAAAGACTCTCGTCTAAAAGATTACCATTCAAAAGTTTCGAATCACCACTGAGAAGTTTACGCTGAGTATTTTCAGCCATATTAGACCACCTTTGTTGCAAATACATATTTAGCCATATTGCAATATGGTGCTGCATTTTAAATAATTACTAATAAAGAAAGTATAAAGAAATATGCCCTGAATGATGAAGGGAGTCGTAAATGATTCTCAAATGACTGAGAAAGCTGCATATAAACAGGACAGGAAGTTACAATTCCGTTAATATCCAGAATGGCTCATATTTCCAGTGTTATGGTCAAATTTTGAGGCAGAAAATACCTGGACATCAGATAAAATGCATAAAAATATGTGATTATTGTTAATATTGTGTTCAAGTCTACAAGTTCTTATTGTATATAAACCTAGTGCTATTACAAGTGATTCCAAACATGGTGGAGGTAGTGTGCATAGGACTTAGGAAATTTTAGGGCAGTTACCTCACCAGAGCTAGACATAATGGGGATGAGTAGATTCCTGTGTGGGAAAAGGACATTTGTGTGTGTATGTGTGTGTGCATGCAGCAC
This sequence comes from Salminus brasiliensis, assembly GCF_030463535.1. Taxonomy (NCBI): domain Eukaryota; kingdom Metazoa; phylum Chordata; class Actinopteri; order Characiformes; family Bryconidae; genus Salminus; species Salminus brasiliensis. Next base: position 25,581,948 of record NC_132879.1, read on the forward strand.
ATCCCAGACATTGGTGCATGCCACCAGACACATCAGCCTCGTCTAAGCGGCATGACACAATCAATAATTACAACTGTTAATCAATGAGATTTTAAATAAGCATCGATTAGGCTTACAAGGTTACACAGGTCTGCTGCTTTATATAAAGCCGCGTTACACCACGAGGGGCTCGAACAGACAGAAACTGTGTAATGAGGGTCCGCATCTTCTGAGCTGTACTGATACCTGATGCCTGGTTGGCTTCACTGATTATTACAATGTCTCCACGCTGCATTTTCCCTTAACTTTTACCACTCTTTCTGTATTCTCCACAGTCTTGCTGCTGGCACTCAGGCCTTTCTTTCCGTGCTACGCTTTTGTAATTTATACCCAAATGTTTAATAAACTGCTCAAAACTCTTCCAGATCCTCACAGAAGTGCCCATCCATTGACTTGCGTCCCCAGTGTAAGGAAGTGTGTGTGTGTGTGTATGTGTGTCTTTGAGCGCGAGAGCGAGGGAGAGAAGGGTTGCAGAGCGCTGTAGACTGTAGATTAGTCTCTGTCTGATTTACTGTTGGTCCCATGCACAGGCCTCAGAGTCCCTCTCTGCATCTGTCTCCATTTCCTAATGGTGTTTCAACAGCCTCAGCATAAGAGCTACTTTTTCATTTTAATGGCAGCACAAACACCCGTGCCCCGCGATAGCTCCTACTGCGGTCAGAGCCACAGGCATGGCCAAAAAACACTTGAAATACAGACAATTAGCTGAAGTATGTTGTTGGTACTTTCACGAGAGATATGCACCGATGCCAAAGGACGCAAGATGAAAGTGGACAGGAAACTGTAGCACAATCATGTTTTTGTAACCTCTAGTCTTGTATACTCTGAGCACTCCAACATGTGGAGAGCTGCGTTTTCTGTCATTTGTTTTTTCCATTAGATTTAGCTCTTCATAATAGGTGTTTGACTCTGAGCAATGCTATATGCTTTGAGTTTGAGAGGAGTTCAGTTGACTGATTCTAAGAGGGTAACTTCTTTTTGGTCAGTAGAGGTCTCTCTCTTTATCTCTCTCTCTCTTTTGGGGGATGACCTTTTTGGGGGATACAGTGGTTAGTGCTCTCCTCCAAGCGTGTTGAAGCACTTGGCAATGCACCAAGCGTACCGAATCCTGCTTGGTTTGGAAAACACATATGCAGTGTCCGTCATCTCAGACTTGTAAGACTTGAATACAGAGATACAGAGGACAAAAATGGAAGCAGGAGGTGAATAATTATATTCCTTTGGTAAATGAAAGATGTGTTCATGAAATATTAGCAATATTAAGAAGCACCCCTGGTCTAGATATCTGTTTCTGTGACTAGCTAAGCAAGTGAAAGATGGCCTGTTCCAAAAAAGGGCCTGAATGACATGGGTTTGGGTACCCTGACTAGTCTGCACTTAGTAAAGGCAAGCATCATTTTTTGTTGACAGCTAAGAGGCTTTCTTTTTCACCTAAGGCTTCTGGTTCTGTGAGATTATCGGGTTATCTTGAGGTATGTTTGGGGTCATTATCCTGCTGTAGAAGCGATGTTTGCTTCCAGAATTTGCTGGTTTTTAATTGAATATGTTCTTCTGTCTCCCAGTGAAATGTCTTCCGTGCCACTGGCTGCAACACAAGCGCAGAGCAGGATAGTGGCACCCCCATGCTTAACAGTAGAAGAGATATTCTTTGCTTGAAATGTAACTTCACCAGTTCACCAGTCCACAGGACTTGTTTAGCTGATCCTTTAAAACCACTGAGGTTGAACGTTATGATGAGGATGCAGGGTAGGTTTTCAACAAATGTCATACACTGCATGTCCAAATGTTTGTGGACACCCCGTCTAATGAATGCATTCCTCTACTTGTAAGTTGCACCCATTGCTGACACAGATGTGCAAATGCACACACACAGTTTGTCTAGTCCCTGTAGAAAAGAATGGCCAATAGAATAGGACTCTCTGGAGCAGATAAACATGATGCTATTGGCACCATGCCTTCTAATACCCAATGTTTACACAATCTAGTGGAAAGCCTTTCCTGGACAGTAGAGGCAGTTACTACAGCAAAAGCACCCTTGTTTTCGGAAGAAACAATGAATGAGCAAGTGTCCCAATACTTTTGTCCATGTAGTGTATTTGTGCAGGTGTTGCTGCACAGTAGAACAGTGCAACACCGCTCCAGAGTTTTTATTGAAATCAAGAATGGATGACGTTTTACTACATCGATGTGTATTAAATTCACTGTAATGTTATATACGAACACACACACACACACACACACACACACAGACACACATTCCACTTACCCATTCCACTGAACCCATCTCCCTTCCAATCTTTCTTTTCTGAAAGTGTCTCTCTTCTAGCACTCTGGTGATGTGATGTCTTATCCCGTTTATCCTGTTAACACGGCTCTGCTCTCAGGTTTAATTAAACTATTCCTCCTTCACCTCCTCTCTCTCTCTCTCTCTCTCTCTCTCTCTCTCTCTCTCTCTCTCTCTCTCTCTCTCTCTCTCTCTCTCTCTCTCTGCTTAATTGGGGAATGATCCACACAGAGGGAGTGCTGAACAGAGACACAAGGGGACTCTCCTCTACTCTACTCTCCACTCTGCTTATCTGAGGTCTGTGCGGTAACCTTGAGTGAGGGACTTGACCGGCCTCATTTGGGTGCTCTGTCAAGTGCAGCCTCGTTTATTGTGCTGAAGAACGAGGGCAGAGGAAGAAATTACAGGGGAATAAACGACTTTTCAATCAAAGCACAGATCCGTTTCCCCCTCGTACACGGTCAAGGGCCAGTATATGATTATAATATATAATTATAATAAATATAGTGGCACTTAAAGGAGCAGTTAGATCTTAGGTATGTTTATTATATAGTGCGTGTAGTTTGACAGACTGTCATTTTATAAATAATGCCTCTAATTATGACCCTGAGACATAATAAGCCTAAGACAATCAGATGTAGCTGTGGTGTTGCTTAACTCACTTATATTTGGGAATAGTTTTGGACGTGGGAGTGTCCTCTGGACGGTCGCCTGGCAAGCTGTGTGTGAGAGAGAAGGAGAAAGGTAGAGAGTGTATATGTGCAACCCTCACCAGGTTGATGCAGGTAAGCTGAATGAATGAATGAATGAATTTTGCACATCTGAGATCACTGCCTCTCTTTCTGTTCTTGTGTTAGAATTCTCCACCCACTCCTTTTAGCAGGTGACGTTATTGAGCCGTCTTGCATGCACAGCATGCTTAGGATCTACCCACATATTTGCAATTATGTTAATGTCAAGGGAGTCTCTGTGAAGGCCGTTTCAAAAGCTTCAGCTTTGGAGCTTCAGCTTTGTCCTCTAGATTTTGATGCGTGTTTTGGATAAGAATGCAATGGTTCGTTTTAGGTACCCCGTGTGCTGCCTCAACAGATCTGACCTTTCCACGCATGGACTCCACAAGACCTCTGAAGGTGTCCTGTGGTATCTGGCACCAATACTTTAGCAGCAGGTCCTTTAAGCCCTGTACATTTTGAGGTGGGGCCTCTGAATCCCATCAGTGAGCCTTAGGTGGCAATGACTCTGTCCTTTCTTGGAGTACTTTTGGTAGGCACTAAGCACTGCATACCGGAAACACCCCACAGGACCTGATGTCTGATGTTTTGGAGATGTTCTGACCCAGTCGTCTAGCCATCACAGTTTGGCCCTGCTAAATGTGGCTGCTTTTAACACATCACTTGCTGCTTAATATATTAAACACCATTTGATGCAGATGAAGATGAAGATAATCAGTGTTTTTATTACCTTGACCTGTCTGTGGTATTAATATTTTGGCTATTCAGGGTAATGTGACAATCTGGACTGATTTATTTAGTTTGGTAGCCTATTTTTTAATGACAATTTTATGTTTTTTAATATATATCAATACAATATGACTGACTTCCTTAATCATTCAGCTGAAAAATGATCAGATCAATCATTTTGTGTGTTCTCTCTGTGTGTAGTGGTACATTCTGAACTGGCATTTTTTTGTTGTTGATTACTGATTACTGTTTGGTATAATGTGAATGCCCTATAATTTTGTTCTCTATAACATGCATGCAGTAGGTGTATGCACCATACTCCCACTGGCTAAGCGCTTCACATTCTTTTGTCTCAGTGAGAGTTTATTTGTCTAACCAGTCATAATTCACTAGTAAAGACATGATGGGAGGGTATTTCCCCACATGGTTTGGTGACATGGGCAAAAACAGCATAAAATAGACCAATGTCTGAAAGAAAAACAGCTTAAACACAGTCTAAGAACCACAGAACCACAGATACTACCTTAGGTTTTCTCTAACCACTGCAGATTAGTCCCACACTACACACGCTACACTCTTCTGTTACTTTCTGGGAACCTTCCTTACTGCTGCAGGCTGGGAATCATGTATATTAATGGTGCCTAGAGGGCGCCAAAGGGCACTGTACTAGAACACAGTGGTAAATGAAAAGATCAGAACTGGATTGGGCTTGAAGCAGGCGAAACCTGATCCATTAAAACAAGTCATCGGTCTTGATTCCACGTTTCTGATCGTAGTCCTGTTGTGAGACCAGATTCTTTTCAGCTTTAGTGTATTTACTGACCGTGCATCTGTCTGATACACTGAAATAAAAGTTTCCCCTTGTTTGGCAAATATTAAAATATTTTATTTTAATATGGAAATATAGGCTTTTTCAAGAAAATAAAAACTGCAGTGAACTGATTTAAAATAATGTATTGTGTCTTAAATCCATAAGTGGAGGTTAATTAATTAATTTACATAGCTTCTGTATTAGGAGTGTTACCTACCAGCTAAAGTAAGCCGTTAAGATTGAATTATTATAATAAGGAATTTTAATAGCATTTCTGTTCAGATTAAGTAACCTTACCACCACCATACAGCAGTACAACGAAATCCAACATTTCCGCATTGATGCCATCCGCAACAATAGGGCTTGGTCATGGATGTCTGTCCTGAGGTCCTTTACCCCATGGCAGTCCCAGTGTTAAATGTTAACTATTAAAAGTAGCCATAGTAGTTTGTTCATCACAGCTCATGAGTTCCTAAAGAGTGTTTGTATGTATAAAAAGATTCATATACAGCCTTGTGCAAAAGTTTGGGCACCCTAGGCCAAATGATCCATTTTGTCGTTTTGTTTTCATTGAACAGCTGCGTTACACAGTCTCTGTAGCTAATCGATAATAAATCTGAATATATTTTCAGCAGTATTTCATAACATGTGGCCTAAAAGCTGCCTTTATATTTCTAGACAAATATCGCTCCCTTTCCAAGTCTCACTAATTTGCTACAGATTGTAACTTCACATGAACCAGCTTGTCCTTTTTGCTACAACCCCTTCTTTCATTCTTCTCCTTCCTCTGGTCTTCTCTCTCTCTTGCTCCTGTATTGAAATTCCCGGTGGCCGCATGCTTCCTTCCTTCCTAATCTGCTCATCAGGTCTTTTGGTTAAATCATGATGCATAGTCCCAGCCTGCACAGAGGAGCCCCATTAGTCACGAAGTGGCCGTTCGACGTATCTACTTTTTATCCATCTTTTAAATCAGTCTGTGCGGCTATTGGCAGCGGGCTGGGCAGCCTCCAAGTGCGCTGATTGAAGTGGCATTGTTTGGGAGACAAGGCACACTGAATCAATAGGCAGTCTTACTAAATTACAGTTTGCATGAAAAATGAGGCCCTCCCCCTTTTTAAAGGCTGGAGAGGCGCAAGATGACGCCTGGAAGTGGTTCATCATTACACACTCAACAGACTCTCACTGGCCTCCCCCTTTCTAAAGGCGGGTGAGGCCGGTGTGAATGAATGAGGATGCATTTTAATAGTGTTAGGATCATATTGCTTTTAGATGATATTACCAGGTAAAGGTGGGAAGTACTGTAACTTGCCTGTCTTGTAAGTAAACAACGCACCAGTCACTAATTTGCAGTTGTGTACATTTAATGAATAGCTTAGTTAATTTGCAGTAAATATACTAGATATGGTCATAGGTCTAGATCTTTGATCAGTGTTGAGGTAGTATTGTAAGACACTGTTATTGAAATTCTTACTTAAGATCCATGTCACTCATTTCTCTCCTATATAGCAATGTTAAATATGCATAATTCATTTGTCACACACATTTCATCTATACAGATACAAAAAAATTAAATATGAACAGCACACACAGTGCAAGAGTAGCACCATAAAGTCAGTGAATGTCTGTTAAAGCAGCCAAATGTTTGTGGACACCCCTGATGATAGTGTCTTCTAATAAATGCATTCAAATGCATGTTAATACAGATGTAATACAGTATATGTCCAAATGTTTGTGGACACCCCATCTAATAAATGCATTCAGCTGCTTTACACACACACAGCCTGTCTAGTCCCTGTAGAAAAGTACTGCCAATAGAATAGAACTATCTGGAGTAGCCAGATAACCCCCATAACCCCCCCAAGAATTGAGCTGTGGAACAGAGGAACTGTGCTCTCTGGAATGATGGTGCTCCACCAAGCACTTTTGGGATTAGCTGGGGATGAGGTGGGGTTACTCTTCCAAAAGCAGGAAATGCTCTTGGAAATGATGAATGAGCAGTTGCCCCAATACTTTTGTCCATATAGCAAATGAAACAATATTTGATCAATTAGGAACATAAATAAAATGATCATTTTATTATAAGCTTTCATTTTGAAACAGCTGATTGTACAGTGTTCTGAGTTTTCTGAGATAATCATCTGTTTATCATTTTAACCAACCTGACTGCCTGTGAGTTCAAAGTAAAGCAAGAGGAGATAGATTTTACATTTTTAAAAATGTTTTAAAGTTACTGAAATTACAGATTGTTATTCTGGCCTTCTAGTTGGCACAGATTTGTGTCTGTTCTGGACAGCAACATAAGTAATGAGCTTACAGAGTACATTCCCAGAATCTAATAAATGCATTACAATTAGGGAAAAGTATTTAATCAGTCATCAGTCATTATCTTATTTGATGAAGCACCACAACACTGACTGTTACAACCTGTGCGGAGGGACGTGTTTGATTAGTTTATTAAGCAATATTAATGTTCTATATATATATTAAGTTCTACATACAGTACTGCTTTAGTGTAGAATTGAACGGTTTATATGTTATTTTTGAACCTGTTCTTTGTAAAGCTGTGTGAGTTAGATAGATATGTTTATTAAACATGAAAGAATGTTTATGTCATTTTCTTTTGGTTGGTGTAGCGTATTAGATAATGCTGCCTTTGCAATGGCAGACTAGGATTAGATTCCTCTGACAGACAAGCACACCACACTACACCGAAAACAGTTCTTGGGAAGACTCCTAACTCTACATTCATTTAGCTGTGAGACATGATTCGGATGTAAGCTCTGCTCAAACTAGGGAAAGCTGAACACGCTTGGAGGAGAACACTAACTGCTACTAACTTCAGTTACGCCAGCTAACAGATGCTCACACTGTGAGTGATGGGGAGGCAGGAAAGTTGTGCTCTCTGGTACTTCCAGCCACGGATGGCTGTGGCATCACTGGGGATTGAGCCTGCTATTTCCCGATGATGGAGTTTGCGCTGCTTGAAAACTCCTTCTGAGACTGAATGAAAACCCTCACCTCTAACCATAACCTTTAACCCGACTGGACCTAGTCAGCCTCACAGCTGGTCAGAACGGTGGACTGCAAGTCCACTGAGAAGGAGGGGTGGGGGTTTAATGTCATGCCATGTCTGTCCTGGGCTCGGTCACCTCTCCTCCAGGCCCTGCTAAGGCCCCTAACCTCACACTGTTAATCATCCCTCTCGCTCTTATTTACCCTTGCTTCATTTAGCACTCCACCGTGGTACCAAGAGGGTCAATTAGACCCTGCAAGCCCCCTCCAGTCCTAGTGTCCCAGAGACACAGCAGGGGCAATTAGGAAGTCTAATACTAGTCTTCTGACCAGAGGAGGAAACAAACACAGCACACATGTTTGACCTCAGGCAGTCCATAGCTTTAATATTTTGTTGTAAGTATGCAACATAACACAAGTTATATTTATAATAATATTTCGGAAGCATGATCATCCATTTTCAGATGCCTCTCAGAAGCCAGTTCAGTCTTTTTCCCTTGTGCTAATTACCACAGTGATAGAGCGACTGAGTTTGTGTTTGTGAGTCTGTGAGAATGTAGTTTGTGTTAGTGTGTACTTGTGTGTGTGGGGGGGGGGGGGGAGGCGAGGTGAGAGAGAGTGGTTGTGTGTGTTTAAATATGAGAGAGAGTGATGATGGAGGGAGCGAGGGAGGCACAGTCACTTTATTTACAGTAAAAGTGCTTGGCTAATACAAGTGGCTCTTTCATAGCTGCTTTTATTCCATAAAGAGGCAGTTGTGGATGCGTGCGCATGTGTGCGTATGCGTGTGTTCAGAGGAGAGGCCATAATAAACATGCATTATCATCCTGATCCTGTAGCCAGGAGGAGGCTGCCATTGACTGATCTCCCCCACACAGCTCTATATGATAATGGATGCTCTGACTGTAACATGTCAGCTCATTGTGATGTAAAAGCATTCTCTTACCCCGGGCCTGTGAGGGGGTGGGAGTCGTGTCACACAGGCAATAATGGCCCCCACTCTTATTAAATGTAACATGACTTTAAAAGCGACTGCAGGCGGAGTGAGGAGTGCACGGGTGAAGCTCCATCCTCTATCCCGCATCGCACATTTTACTGCTGTTCTGCTCCAGAGAGTTTATACGGACACGCTGCGTTATTTCACGGGATTCCACACCAAACACTCCTTTCTAATGAAATGTCTTAATCTGGGAGGAACGAGTTTTTTGTTTCTGTGTGATTGAAGGGAAGTAAGGAATACCCCCTATGTTGCTTTGGCCTGCTCTGATCATGAGAAGCTGCCCTGGCTCTCATTTTAGTGAAGGCAAGTTTCGGCTGTTTCAAGTTTGGATGCTTCAGAACCCCAAAGCCAAGGTCACACATGATGATACAGCTTCTAATATGTTAATATAATATCGTTCCTAGCACACACTACTGTGTTTTTATAGGTAACGACCATGCGATATGTTTATAATCAACAAAGGCCACTGTTTAAAACTACACACCATGTGGTGATCACTTCTTTAAAGGAGTAGTTTGGTGAAAAATCACATTAGCAAGATTGATCATTGACCCCAGGTTCAGTTGATCAGCCAGGCACTTCTTTAGCTTAGAACAGGAGATGCTAGGCTAATGTTGCTAACAAACATGGGATTTGGACTGTCACTAGTCTCATCTCCCTGTTAATACCTGTCAAAAATCAATAACTCATATTAGCATTTTGTTATGACTGAATCAGATCACTGTGTATTTACAGAGATGAGATGGTTTGTTAGCAACATTAGCCTAGCATCTGCTGTTCTAAACTAAAGAACCAATATATAAAACATGTCTTGGTTGATAGATTTGATATGATAAATCCTGATGATCTGAATTTATTTATTTTACATCGTCTTCTGTGCAGCTGGGTCACTTGTTCCCAGTCCCAGGAAAGTGTATTCAACCATTAGTAGTCAGTGATGTCGTAAAGGTGCACGTATTTGTCACTGCACTGTACAGCGAAATGTGTCATCCGCATTTTACCCATCTGTGGTAGTCAACACACACACACACACACACACACACACGCACACACACACACACACACACTAGTAACCTACAGGGCCCGGGGAGCAGAGAGGGTGCCACCAGTGGCAGCTTGCTGAGCTCGGGTATCGAACCCAAAACCCTGTCATCAATAGCCCGGAGCTCTAACCGCTGACCACCACTGCCCACTACAATGGGACAGTGTGTGAGTTTTGGTGGGACAGTGTTGTGGTTGTGTATGGAAGGGATGGGAAACTGAAAGGAAAGGAAAGGAAATGCGTTTGCAGTTTAAAGTGTTGACTAATTGAACTTGTTCATTAAAAAGCTACATGTCATCCTTGCCGCGTGTGTGTGTTTCTCTTATTAGTCCCCGCTGATTGAGTCTTCTACGAACGCTGAGTGCGGCCCTCTCTCTCTTATGCACGCTTTCTCTCTCATTGATCCTCCACTGTCCCATCAGCCAGTGCAGAGAATATCATCCAACAAAACATTAAGTAAACCAATAGCGAGTGCTGGACTGGTAATGTAAAATCCATTGTGTTTTCATCGCGCTAATTGATCAGACACTAGCGGAGATAGCGTGTGTTTGGCTGTTGATTTTTTTTTTTTTTTCCCTTCTTCTTTCTCTCTTCTCCTCAGTCAGATCACCTCCATCAAACGCGGCATCTGTGTTCCACAGGGAGAAATTAGCTAATGAAGTAATTACTGCGAGTCCAGTGCCGATACGCACTATTGTTTTGGGAAAATAATGGATACTTTCCTCACTCTGGCCGGCACTTCAGCTTGTTCTACCTTCAGAGGTATTAAGCTCTTGAGAGGATTGATTCCCTCGCTGCTTAAATGGAGCCAAATGGATTACGCAGGATGTGTAGACTCGAGGTTTCTGTAGCACTGATAGAAAACCGACTTGTGTTCTTCTGTACATTCCTGTGTAGTAAGCCTGACATTTTACAACAGTTCTGTGTGGTTTCCTAGCCGCCAGTCTGACGGCCATACAGCCTTTTGGGCTAATCTTGGAACAGAAATGGATTTATCCTTTGAAACAAGTACCTCAGTTTAAAGACCTACTTCCAAAAAATGAATATTTCTAAGATAAAGGTGTGTGTGTATATGTGTGTAATAGTATATATCTTACATTTACGTTTGATTCTATGAAACGGGCGCCACATGCACTATATGGACAAAAGTATCTGGACACCTTCTCATTCGTTGTTTCTGTGAAATCAAGGGTATTAAAAAGAATGGATCCTGCTTCTGTTGGAGTAAGTGTCTCTACTGTTCAGGGAAGGTTTTCTACTAGATATTCAAGCATAGGTCAGAGCGGTCAATCAACATTTAAAGATAGTTGCCCACTTTAATAAAGCTGAAGACTATGTCTTTAACTCCTATATTAGCACTAGTTGTGTGTTTTAACATGTATGGCTTAATGTGAAGTGCACGGTTAGCATTATGCATTATCTCTAGCCTGGTGTGAGGGAGGATGATAAGTTAAGATGGTGTTTCTCATAAAGGAAACACATAACAAAGCTACAGTCCCGTGACCACTGCCACTGAGGGAAGAAATGACCATAAACCTGTCAGGGAATGAACACACACACACACACACACACACACACACACACACACACACATACACTGAAAGTGACAAACTGTGAACCTCAAGCACTGTTGTTCCTCCTTCAAAAGGAAATCCAATGTAACCAAAACAGGGCAGGAATACGGGCAATTCCGTACCCCCAAAACAACATTACACACACTCAGTCCACTAGTGAAATTGATGCAATGCTAAACACAGCATCTACTTCAGGTGAACATGGAAGCAAGGCTAGAAAGGCTTGAAGAAAGTGGATGCTTGGCTAAAATCTAACTCTGCTGACTGACTACAATCTCTTCAAATAGCTAATCCACGCAGCGAGAGGACACACCATCCAGTAAGACTGGAGAATAATAAAAAAAAATATATTATAAAATAAAATTTGCAATGTTTTTTGCTTGTGACACTTCTAAGCTATCTTACACTGTGCTATGCTATGCTACATGGCTTCTGTGAAACCAAACCAACCATTAAAAGCAGAGATTTGACTTTTTTTCCTCTCTCGATGTACTCTGTTCTACTTGGCTGCTGTACGTCAAATCTAAGGCTCAACCAGTATGAACATGTTTAGGAGCAAGGAGTTGTTAATCAGTGCTTCACTGACTTCAATGACTGTCAGTAATCAAGGGTGATTTAGTTTGCAGTTGTTAAATGTCTCAAACTTAAACAGAAGAAACTCACAAAGTCACTAATAATAAAAAAAACAAGCCACTAATAAGTGTAATATTTCCTGCCAGGCTGAACTCTCAAATGAGCAAGAAGTGAATTGGAAATCCCACCGATAAATCTGAGGATGTTACAGCCTGTGTTTTCTGGAAATAACTGATTGTGAATGTGTGAAACAAAAAACAGTAGATTGAAGAAAACTGGTTTTCATTGAGTGTACTGGACTATTACCACAGAAGTGTCTGGTTTGAAGCATCAGTTTGTGTTTTAATGTCTGCACACGTGTGTGTGTGTGTGTGTGTGTGTGTGGTCTACATGTCCCTCTGCGTCTTTAAACCCACTGCAGAGTAACCCCAGAGTGGTGTGTAATCAGATTATTTATATGTGTGCCGTTCTCGTACAGTCACTAAACGTGTTTCAATAACGTCACATGACCCGCAGCACGGCTGATTGTATTGATTTCTGTTGCAAATTTTTCTTTTATCATTAAAGATTCTTTCTCTTTGATATTATCCACATCCATCTGCCAGGCCCACGCATCAATAAAACTTCTCTAATTTTTTGTACCTCCTAGCAGATGACGGGAGGGGAGAAAGAGAAAGATTTACATTAAGGGGTTATAAAATTGTCCTTCCATGTGATAGCTGCGCACAGTGTTGGTAAATGATGGCCATTTAAAATCCATAAAACTGTTATTGTGCATAATACCTTATTAATATATCTGTGTATAAGGCGCAGTTAAGCACTGAACGTGTGATAGGTGAAATAAACGACTCTCTGATCCCTCTCTGTCGTCCCCCCCCCCCCCCCCCCCCCTCTACTTCTCCTCTGTTTTGGCTCTCGCCTCAGGAAACTAGGTGTTTTCTGGAGAGGCAGATTGTTCCCTAATGCAGGGATTTACGCAGGGGTATAAGTCTCTCTGTGTCTGTCTTTACCGACAGTGTATTCCTGCTGTGATATGATCGTACAATAATGGACCTTTGTAATGTGGGTGGAAATGTAGCTACCTGCTTTAGAAAGGCAGGCAGAGAGCAACACTGCTGGAGCCAATAGAAAATGGAGGGGTGGATAAACATGAATATTTATTTATATTTATTATCTTTATTTATATATTCAGTTCCCGCACAATTGGGGGTTTCGAATTTAGCTGTTGTGTTTTTGCTAACGCCGATCGGGGTGAGGGTGTTTCTACTGATGGGAAAGCTGTTTGGGTTCTGCCAGCTTTGTTTTGGTTTAGATAGAAATGTAAATAGAATGTAAATCTTTACGTTTTCCCTTTTACTGCTGAAAGATAAATTGGGGGAAAAAAAAGACATTATCGCTATCTTTTTTTATGAATCGTCTGGCAACCCTGGTTCTATTAATAAATAAACGAAAAGATAATATATATTTTTTATTCAATGTAAAATCCATTTCCATTTGTTATATTTACTCAGGCTTCTTTCCATGTTTATACAATCCCAATATTAAAAGGAAGATTCAATTTTATATTTCTGTATAAAATGCAAACAAAATATTACTCTCTCTCTCTCGCTCCCTCTCTCTCTAGCAGCCTGCTGAGAGAGGCATTGTTATTCGTTTATAATCTCCTTCCTTTTCTTCAGTCTGGTTTTCCCCCCATGGCTCTTAGGAATAAACTGAGTGTAATTTTTCAATTGGCAGATGCATTAATGAAAGGATGGTGCAAATGAAAGAGTGTGGTGTCTTTGTGTCATTGTTCTGTGTGTGTCTGGTGTTTCTCGCTCTCTCTACAGGTAGAAATACACTTGGATCTATGAGCTTTATGGATCTGAAAGGTGAGAATATGTACACTGTGTGCAGAATTATTAGGCAAATTAGTATTTTGATCACATCATCCTTTTTATACATGTTGTCTTACTCCAAGCTCTATAGGCTTGAAAGCCAACTACCAATCAAGTAAATCAGGTGATGTGCATCTCTGTAATGAGAAGGGGTGTGGACTAATGACATCAACACCCTATATAAGGTGTGCTTAATTATTAGGCAACTTTCTTTCCTTTGGCATAATGGGTCAGAAGAGAGATTTGACAGACTCTGAAAAGTCAAAAATTGTGAGATGTCTTGCAGAGGGATGCAGCAGTCTTAAAATTGCCAAACGTTTGAAGTGTGATCACCGAACAATCAAGCGTCATGGCAAATAGCCAACAGGGTGTTGAAAAAAAAGGTGCAAAATAACTGCCCATTAATTGAAGAAAATCAAGCGTGAAGCTGCCAAGATGCCATTTGCCACCAGTTTTGCCATATTTCAGAGCTGCAACATTACTGGAGTATCAAAAAGCACAAGGTGTGGGATACTCAGGGACATAGCCAAGGTAAGGAAGGCTGAAAAACGACCACATTTGAACAAGAAACATAAGATAAAACATCAAGATTGGGCCAAGAAATATCTTAAGACTGATTTTTCTAAGGTTTTATGGACTGATGAAATGCGAGTGACTCTTGATGGGCCAGATGGATGGGCCCGAGGCTGGATCAGTAAAGGGCAGAGAGCTCCACTCCGACTCAGACGCCAGCAAGGTGGAGGTGGAGTACTGGTATGGGCTGGTATCACCAAAGATGAACTTGTGGGACCTTTTTGGGTTGAGGATGGAGTGAAGCTCAACTCCCAGACCTACTGCCAGTTTCTGGAAGACACCTTCTTCAAGCAGTGGTACAGAAAGAAGTTGGTATCATTCAAGAAAACCATGATTTTCATGCAGGACAATGCTCCATCACATGCATCCAAATACTCCACAGCGTGGCTGGCCAGTAAGTGTCTAAAAGAAGAAAAAATGATGACATGGCCCCCTTGTTCACCTGATCTGAAACCCATAGAGAACCTGTGGTCCCTCATAAAATGTGAGATCTACAGGGAAGGAAAACAGTACACCTCTCTGAACAGTGTCTGGGAGGCTGTGGTATGTTGATCGTAAACAGATCAAGCAACTGACAGAATCTATGGATGGAAGGCGTGTCATCGTAAAGAAAGGTGGCTATATTGGTCACTGATTTGTTTTTGGTTTTGTTTTTGAATGTCAGAAATGTTTATTTCTAAATTTTGTGTTGTTATATTGGTTTACCTGGTGAAAATAAACAAGTGAAATGGGTATATATTTGTTTTTTATTAAGTTGCCTAATAATTCTGCACAGTAATAGTTACCTGCACAAACAGATATCCTCCTAAGATATATATTTATGAGTCTTTTGGGTTGATTGAGAACATAGTTGTTGTTCAATAATAAAAAGAATCCTCTCAAATACAACTTGCCTAATAATTATGCACACACTGTATATGGGAATTAGCTTTATTATCATCACAAAAGTCCTGTAGTGTTGTTATCAGTGCAGGGCAACACGTATTTTCTTATGTACGTTCTTTTTTGTGGCACTGTGAGCTAATTCTGCCTCATAAATAAGTTCTGTAGCATTGCGTTTAAATCTGTGTTTGTGTCTGCATGTGTGCCCATGCTGCTTCGGCCTGTTGGTATGCCGTTTTGACGTTGATTTGGATCTCTGTTGTTCAGACTCATTCTGTTCAGTATCGACCCAGTCAGAGTGTGACGTCACCAGCGGCTTCCACTCATCTGATGATGAGCACTGTATACACAAACATGATCAAGGCTGTATACACATGATTGCTAAATTGTATACATGCATACTACAATAATTAGCACTGTATATACACTAACACTAAAACGATCAGCACTCTGTATACAGGTATGCTCACATGATCAGCACTATATGTACATGTACGCTAAAATGATCAGCACTCTGTATACGTGTATGCTAAAATGATCAGCACTGTGTATACATGTATGCTAAAATGATCAGCACTATGTATACATGTACGATAAAAAGATCAGCACTCTGTATACATGTACGCTAAAAAGATCACCACTGTGTATACATGTACCCTAAAAAGATCAGCACTGGCTATACATGTATGCTAAAATGATCAGCACTGGCTATACATGTATGCTAAAATGATCAGCACTATATGTACATCTACACTAAAATGATCAGCACTATATACATATACACTAAAATGATCAGCACTATATGTACATCTACACTAAAATGATCAGCACTATATATACATAGACACTACAATGATCAGCACTATATATACATCTACACTAAAATGATCAGCACTATATATACATCTACACTAAAATGATCAGCACTATATATACATAGACACTAAAATGATCAGCACTATATATACATCTACACTAAAATGATCAGCACTATATATACATCTACACTAAAATGATCAGCACTATATATACATAGACACTACAATGATCAGCACTATATATACATCTACACTAAAATGCACTCTGTATTCATGTACACTAAAAAGATCAGCACTCTGTATATGTGTACACTAAAATGATCAGAACTGTGTATAAATGTATGCTAAAGTGATCAGCACTATATACATGTACACTAAAAAGATCAACACTATATACATGTGCACTAACATGATCTCTCTCTATCTCTATGGCTCTCACATAGAGCTGGGCAATATGACAATATTTTATTGTATCCTAATAAATTGTATTATTGTGATAATATGCTTTTAATATGCTTATCTCCTTTTGTTAGTGATTAATAAACACTGATCAGCTTCACGTTTCATTACAAACAGTGTAATTAGACTGGTTTAATTAGATGACATGCAGCAGATATAAAAATAAAAATCAAGAATCTGTCACTTTCAAGAATCTGTCACTACTGATGTATTTAGTTTGTGATTACATTTATGTGATTTCATTTATCTTCTATGTTCATTAATAAAAATCATATCCTTATTGTATCAGTTAACTGAAATAAGAACTTTAAAATAACAGAGTAACTCCATATCCTCTTCTGCCCCCCTCCTCTCTCTCGTTCGTGAAATCTCTGCTGCTTTAATTTATTGCTGTCCTCAGCACGCCTTTTATCCCTCTCAAAGCCTGCCATGTTTTTCTATTTTTGCTGCTGTTTTGTATGTATGTTATTTGCGCCGCCGTGTCGGTGGACGGCTGACCGGTGAGGGCGTTTATGTTTCGGCCGCGTCAGGCCCGATGCTGTGTAATGCTGGGGCTTTAGAAATGCAATTCCCCCCTCTCCCCTCGCCGCATTAGAATATGAAAGTGTGTGTGTGTGCGCGCGGCTCTGGGCCGCTCTGCAGCCGGCCACAGACAAGCTCTCATGCATAAGGCATGAGTGGCCCAGTCAATTCCATGATAGAGAGGGAGAGAGAGAGTCGTGCAGCCAGAGTGGGGTATCCTGGTCTAAAACACACACACACACACACACACACACACACACACACACACACACACACACACACACACAGTAATGAGGAGAATTCGATTCTTCAAATAGCATATGCACAGGGGAGGAAGTGCTCTTTAGCGTGTATGCACGTGTAAGTGTACGTGTATGTGTGTGCGCATGCTTTCATACTCTCTAACCTGTGTTGAACATCATGGCATCTCTTTGTAGAGAAGAATACCAAGACTAGGCCTCAGTGCAGCAAGAGGCACTTGTTCGAGTGTGGACGTGTGTGAGAATCGGCTGCAGTGTGTACTCTCTTGCTTGAGGGCGGTACTACACTTAACAGATGTCGAAGTCTGCCTAACTGCAGTGTTTTTTATGGGTTTTCTT
This sequence comes from Salminus brasiliensis, assembly GCF_030463535.1. Lineage (NCBI taxonomy): Eukaryota > Metazoa > Chordata > Actinopteri > Characiformes > Bryconidae > Salminus > Salminus brasiliensis. The sequence continues at coordinate 25,599,473 of NC_132879.1, forward strand.
GACAACAAGAGTTTCCTCCTTGTACACGTCCCATAAAAGTCTAACTCGTGCAGTCACTTTCTGACAGTAGACACATGTACGTTAACATCAACTGTGAAAGATCTACTGTGATGACTTTTTGGAAATGTTGGAGACTTCTTTATTCTTCTTTACAGTCTTACTGTCTGGTTTTGGGCTGAATATTTACGTCCAAATTATTCATAATTAAAAATTGTACTATTATGTTATGAGTGACAATAATATTGTTATCACAATCTGAGACAATATATCTTCTAAAACAAAGTTACAAACTTTGGCCGCTGCACCTTTTGGCTCACAAATGTGCCACACCTAAACCACCTTACCAGATTAATATGGTAATAAACATGAAGAGTGAGCAAGGAGTGTGTGTCTGTGCATCACTTTAGCTCCCTTATAACAGCCCCACTGAATTAGATCTTTGTCCTACAGCAGTGGCAGTGCTGTGTGTGTGCGTATGTGTGTGTGTGTGTGTGTGAGAGAGAATGTAAAGCATTAGGTCCTTACGCACTATGGGCTGCGTTCTAGTAGTAAGGTCAGTAAAGTCAGAGAGCAGCTCCAACCGAGAGAGAGCCACACAGAGAGATGTGCGGGACAGCAGAGAGAACGCTTCAGAGTGATCCTTACAGATGGAGAAGAAAGCCAAAGGAGAGAGAAAGGGAAGAAAGAGACCTAACAGACTGAATCTCTCCCTCGCTCACTCTCACACACATTCTCTTTCTCACTCACTCATTCACTGACTTGCTGACAGTACAGCAGGAGATGAGCTCTAATCAGGTGGAGAAGTGTACACTTGTTCACAAAGTGCACACTAAAGAGTGCAGAGTGAGAACACTTAGAGTGAGTATGATTTCTCAACCTCTCTCCACTACACTCAATGACACTCCATATTTAGACATATTTAGACACGGTGGGATTGGAAACCCACAGAGCCACTCTGTTACAAGCATCTATTATTTACCCTGTGTGTCTGTCTGTGTGTCTGTGTGTGTCCACAATCTGGACAAATACCTATATCACAATTGCAACATATTCAAATCACATTAGTGAGACACGGTTGTCACAGCTGTCCGTGGCTGGGAGTCCCAAAGAGCATAATTGGCCTCACTCCCTCTGGATGAATAGGATACCCCCCCCCCCATCACTCAGCTCTGCGATGTAACAGAATTGGCAGTAAAGCTGCATCCCAATTGCATACTATACACTAATACTATAAAGTATAGCCTATATACTAATCTTAAAAGTGCAGCTTTGGCAGATTACACAGCTGTTAACCTGTTTTTTTTTGTTGTTTTTTTTTTTACTAACAGGAAGTGATGAAGCGTTGCTATGTCAACGTACATCACTGCAAGTTCTAGCTGCTGCACTTGCATCGATATACACCATTTCTATTTTTTAAATAGTTGTTTCACATGTGAGTAACTATTCCCTTTCCTTTTCGCATTGCATTTTGGGATAACAGTGTGTATCATATTCCATACCCACAAAATTGATCTTTGATATTTTGCTGCTTTCCAATGAAAACCATCTATCTCCAGTTTAGTTTTTTCTCCATGGATTGAATGCTGTAGCTGCTCTGTACATAGTGTGAATAATTCTGGATGAATAGACCAATAGAAACATTCTAAATTACTTTATTCTTTATACTTTTTTTTCTTTTTTTTTAATTTTGGAGATACATGTTTTTTTCTGGAATTAGTAATTAGTACGCAGTTGGGATGCACTCTTAGCGTTCTCCTGCAAGCGTGTTCAGCTGTCCAGTGACCTAGCATTAACAGCAATTAGAAAAGAACCCTGTTGGCTGGTTTCCCATGTCTCAGCGTAGGTAAGTACTGGCCTTCACCCTCGCAGCACTGGTGGAATCTTGTGATGGGAAGTTTTAGCTAGTAGGAGGTCATTGGAAATAATGGCAATGATAGAGAAAATTAATAATGAGAAATAGCTTAAGATTGACCTGGATTATTTTGACCATCATTTACTTGAGTTGGATCACACAACTAGTTGGAATAACCCGATCAACCACAGACTCGTCCGAATGCTTACTATAATGACACTTTTTACTAGTGTGATCTGAAACTATGAAAGTGCCGTTGTTATTATTGTCATTACTCTGCAGACACTTTCTACTGTACCTGAATGTGTTGAAGGAACGGTAGATGAACTGATGAGTAAATGAGAGAGAGGGCAGCGAGTCAGAAAGTGTGTGTACGAGTCCCTCGCTCTGTTGCGGTATTCAGTAGCTCCATGCTTCATTTTTTTTTTGTCCACGAGGACCCAGGAGACGCTCCAGTCTTCTCTGCTCTGCTCTTTTCCACCCCAACACACAGAATAGCACACAGCGTAACCTTCCACATGGAAAAGATGAGAGAGAGAGAGAGAGAGAGGGAGAGGGAGAGAAAGAGGTCTTTGGACAGAGAGCAGTTTTAATTGGAGAAAAGGTGAAATGAATGGCTGGAGTCTGGATGAGTGTGAAGGGCTCCAGGAGAGGGGCTTTGAAGGAGGGATGAACGACGGAAGACAAAAAAGACAGAGGCGATCGTTGTTCGAAAGCGAAAGAGAGAAACTAAGCGTGAAAAGCTCCAGCTACCTGGGGGAGAGTCTCTCTTTTTGTCTCGCTCTCTACCTCTTTACCCTTGAGGACGCTGAGGTCACTGCTGAATAGTGACACACACACAGACGCACAGAGAGAGGAGTAAGAAAATATGGCTCTATGGTGAAAGGTGCCAGTTCCTAAAATACATAATAGCTTCTTGTCCACTTTAGAGTGTGTCTTTTTGTGCCCTCTCTTTCTTTCTTTACCCCCTCCTTTATCTCTCTCTCTCTCTCTCGCTCTCTCTCTCTCTCTCTCTCTTTTCCTGTCTCTGTCTCATTCTGATTCAAGATTCAGTTTTCAAAGTGGCTTTATTAACATACTGTAATTAATACAGTACTGCCAAAGCATTGCAACACAATTGACAATAAAGGCAACAATAATATCAAAAGCAGTGAGTAAATAGAGAGTATAATAATCTAAATAAAGCTTTTGGCAAATGATCAAAAATATGTATATGTTTCAAATATATACATACAAGTCTTGTATATGTACATATAAATGTACAGCTACTGATTTGATTTGTTGTAATTTCTGTAAAATATTACTGTCAAGAAGGACGTACATCTTTATCTCCACCTCATCACTCATACATAATCACACAGTCGGTCCTCTCTGGGTAGCCAGGACTGTTTATACATGCCCTTTTTTTATGGCCAGACTATGGGTCACTGGTCAGGATCCGTCTCTGCTGTGGATTTCTGACGGTCAGGAGATACTGTTCCAGTTTGTACTCTCTTTATATCACACAGGGATAAAAACAGAGTACAAACTCTCACTCTCACTCTAGCTGTCTCTCCCTCTCCCTCTCTCTCTCTGGTCAGTAGGGTGTAAGGGTTATGCTGAAGGTTAGGTTCATACTTTAACTCCCTCTTACATCATCCTGTCAGGACTGTTGTCATGGTGATGGACTTGAGCATTCCTCTCCTGGCCCTTAATTTAAAGCCCCAGGTTGGTCCTGCCCCGCTCGGCCAAGGCTGCGCCCCTTCCCCCCGATGGGCTGCCCCAGCTCGGCCAAGCCTCTGCCCCAGCTAAAGCTCCTGGAAGCCCACAGAGGAGCCGGACAGACCTCGGCTCCAGTCACACTGACCCCCCTCACCTGGGTTAACCCCACTGAGGACAAGACTTGCAGCAAGATTAATGGACTATACAGTAGTGAAACCTGTTTGTGGATGTGTGTGTGTGTGTGTGTGTGTGTGTGTGTGTGTGTGTGTGTGTGTGTGTGTGTGTGTGTTTAGAACACGTAGCTCTAAAGCCAAGGGACCTGCAGTACACGCACAGCACAGTAATTAACAACAAAGATAGATTTGTTGATATGGAATTTTTGATTTCGAGTTTTTGATCTTTGTTTTTGGTGCTTGCAGGAAGACCTGCACTGTCAGATTTATTTATTTATTTATTTATTTATTAGTTGATTTGTAAATTCTGTCAATAATTTAAAAGTAATTTATTTAATTAAGTCCATATCGTGGAAAATGTCCTATTTTGAAATAAAATTATGTAGTTTGTAAACCTTGGTAAATTTTCAAAAAATACTATTGACTTCCCAGTTTATATTCTATATATATATTTACTGAACTATCTATTATATATATATAAATAATCTTTGTGATTTCTCCGCCAAACAATTATTTACATATTTACACAGAAGTTTATCTTTCCTGTTTACATGAAACTTCTGCATTTTATCTTAATATTTTCGTAATATGTCACATGTATTTACACTAGGTTTTCAAATGTGGTTACCTAGTCTCTGGTTAGCCAGACTAAAATCTGATTGCTGTGCAGAACGGAATATGCAAATTTGCTTGTTGTGTGCCAGTTATTACTGGTGTTTCAATTGTACTGGGAGGAGTTTTGGTTGTTACATGTGTCGGATGTGTTTACACAGCTTTAACAAATAATCAGCCCCCTCCTGAAGCAGTTTAAGTGATCACATTTGTGTGTGTGTGTGTGTTAAATGCGTCTTGTGTGTTTACACTTGCATTTTTGTGTGACTCGGCCTTATCCAGATAGAATCCTGATACTCAAGACGAATGAAGTGAGCAGGTGTAAACGGGGTCAGCATTTTATTCCTTGGTCAAGGTTGTAGAGCATATAGACATATAGAAATGAATGAAGACTTTTTCTGATACAGAAACCTACACCCCAGCTCTAAGCTGATCTTTAAAATGAAAAAGTAAAATGTGGAACATTTTTTATGACATTGATTACAGTGTGTGTGTGTGTGTGTGTGTGTGTGTGTGTGTGTGTTGGGGAGACCCTTGTGATATGTACAGTGTCCGGTGTGCGATCCTCCGGCAGCGGTACGATTCCTCTGACGCAAATGACCTTTACTTAGAAGCTAATTGTTCAGTGCCAGTGTGATTGTGATCTCTCGTGCTCTCTCTCTCTCTCTCCCTCTCTCTCTGTCTCTCTTTTTCTGGCTCTTGCTGTCTCTCTCCCTCTTTCTCCCACTCTCTCTGTCTCTCGCTCCCTTTTGCTGTCTCTCTCTCCCTCTCTCTAGATTGCTGTTTCAGCAGTAGGGGGGTTTGCGTTTGGAGCTGCAAGGTCCTCTCTTCATTCTCAAGGTGTCCCTTCAGCGGGCCCCCTTTTTCAGCCCTTTTTAATGGATTGGCCTGATATACCTTCCAAATGGAGGACTTTGAGCGTTAATTCACGGGCTGATAAAGATCCTTTTAGCTCCTCTTTTAGAGCTCCTCTCCGCAGATAGGAAGTACACAAGCGAAGGTTAGATTGGGCTCCAGTCCCTGGCTCTGCCAAGACTTGGGCAGGAGAAAATAGGAAAGAAGGTGAAAAAGAATCAATTTAATTGCTTTTCATGTGTTTGAGGTGCAGCGCAGCGACTACGCAGCCCTGAATGGAGGAGGAGGGGGGGATTTTTCTCCCCCTACAAAAGCGTGAGTGTGTGTTAGAGAAGAGAAAATGGAAGACTATTGAAAGCGCTCTGTTAGGACAGAAGGTTATCTGCTGTTGCTTTAGAGTGACAGGTATAGCTGTCAAAGCTGCCATCACCTCTGGCCCTCCGACCACACACACACACACACACACACGGGCATGAAAAGAAAAAAATCTCTGTACAGTAAGGTGTGTTGATGCTCTCTCTCTCTCTCTCTCTCTCTCTCTCACACACACACAGAAAAGGGAAATATATGTACAGGGTGAGTTCAGTATTAAACTTGGAGCTTTGAAACCCAAACAGCTTTTTTTCCCCAGCTCTTTATTCCGCTCTTGTACTTCAATCTTCCACCATAAAACCAGAAATCAATTTGCTGTGTAGAGGAAGTCGACGCAGGGATGTTTGTGACAAAGAGAGCGCGACTGAGAGCGGAGGAGAGATTTGCATAGCTTATTACTTCTCTCCAACATGTATACAATGTTCATAGTTTACGGAGGATTTTTCCTCTCTTTTCTTCCTCTCTCTCTCTCCCCTCTTTTCTCTCTCTCCTCACTCTTTTCAGTGGCCGTGTGTTTGATTTCTATTGAGAACCAGCCCTGTCCTTCCTCCCAGTGTTTATGCTATACATATGCAAATGACAAACAAATTCTATTGTGCCACCGAGCTCCGGCTGTGTGTTTTTTAGTTTAGCGCATAGAATTTCCCCTTTTTGCAGTTTTACTGACTGACTGATGAAGCCTGCTTGAAATAGACTCATCCCTTTTATTCTTGTTTTGCGTCCAGAGTTTTGCCGGCTAGCGTTTCCCTCAGTTTTTAAAAATATGAAAATATATAATTATTACATACATATATGGCAATGGTTTGTGCATCTTTATTACATAAGGTACCACAGCATCCACCTGAGCAACTGCCATGCAACATAACCATTGCAATTACCAAGCATACTAGTACTAGTATCCCATAGCAGCTGCCAGGCCACCACCTAGCAGCACTATAGCACCCTTCTAACAATATAAACACTATGGCAACACCACCAGTAACTTTCTAGCAATCACCTGGTATACCATATCAACCACTTAGCAAAAACCTTTAGTTTTTACCCTATTGACCGCATAGCAACAGCCTGGACATTGGGACCACTTCAACTGTGCATCCATTCACTTTTCTGGTTGATTTTGTTAGTTCTAAAGAAATAGGCTCACCTTTGCGTTTCTGTGTCGAGCGCTCTGTATTAAAACATTATGGCGGATTAGTCTTTTAATTAATCGATGTCAGTATTTTTGAAAAGGCCTGAAATATTTCGCTGCTCCTCGCCTTACTCTTGGGATTGTGCCTTGAATGGTACCCCACTTTTGATTTGTTTGAGGCGCTTGTCATTTTGACAGCCTTTAAATCTGCTTGTTGTGATTTTCCTTACTTTGGAACGTGATGATAAAATGCTAAAGACTCGCCATTCTAATCAGAAAGCACCACTTCAGCAACATCACATTTGGCCATATGTTTTGTATCGTAAAGCAGGTGCCTCTCGGCGCGCCCCTCTGACTCCTCACTTTTGTCCCGTGGCGGTCAGGCTGCAGGTTTGATCCTCTCTCACCCTGCCTCTGCCCTGCTTGCCCACTCGAGCGTGCCGCCATTATTCTACCTGCATGTGTACACTTTAGCTTTAAAAAAAAAAAAAAAAAAAGTGCTCGCACATCTTTTGTGGCAGACACAAATGATGCAACATTTGACTTTGCGAGTGCTTACGGAAGTACTTTCCTTTGAGTCGGCGCTTAATTCTGCACATCTGCAGTCTCCTCCCTCACAAAGCACACGCACCTGCACAGCCACGCAAAACCACATGCCGCTTTCACTAAGCTTATTCACGGCTTCTCTCCCCTCACAGATTTCCGTAACCAAATTTAAAGAGAGAAAAAAAGCCTCTAAAACAGTTCTGAGATTAAAGGTGACTGCAGCGAGGACACGCCTGGCTTTCTTATGTACTTGCTTGTTTGACTGGTTTGTAGTCATTTGTTTGTTGCATTGTAGAAAATGATGTACACGATGTGTTTCATGTTGCTAACCGAGCAGAGCGCTGATATAATCATCAAAATGTGCTCTCCTGCTCTTTCTCGCATTCGCACACTCCCTCACACACACATACACTTGCTGAAAAATCCTCTACTTATCATAAAAAAAAGCCAGCGCCTTGACGTTAGTGGTAATTTAAGATCATGTTTGATGCATATTTAAACAGGCCCGGACGTTTCCATTTCTGCTGTACGTCTGACTCCATCCCTCTGATTTAATCATGTGTCTAATCTCGTTGAATATTTAAATAAACCTAATGTCTTACATCCCCAGTTTATCCGTTTAAAGCGGCCCAGGAAGAGACGGCTTCTCTCTGTTCGTCGTCTTGCTCATTCTTACAGATGAATGCTGTAAGTGAGAGATAATAACTGTTAGCCTTTTCTGTCATAACCATTTCCCTGCCGTGTAATGGAGGTAGAACTGCTTTCAGAATTGTGTTTTCTAGAGAAGGAAAGCAGGAGAAACCTAAATCTCGAAGGTTTTAAAAATGACCAGGCCTCAGATTCAGATGGTTGATTGGAGTAATTGAATCTGATTAAAGCTTAGAGAAAAGATCTCTCTCTCTCTCTTTCTCTCTCTCTCTCTCTCTCTCTTGCATTGGCATGACCATATTAAGGTATAGTATTGCCAAAGCATAACAGCAGAAATGAACTTCTCAGACATTAAGCAATGTACACGGTATAGACGGAAGTATTGGGACACCTGCTCGTTCGTCGATTCTTCCAAAATCAGGGATATTAAAAAAGAGCCTGTCCTGCTTTTGTTGGTGTAACTGTCTCTACTGTTTGTTGTACTAGATTTTGGAGCACTGCTGTGAGGATTTGATTGCATTCAGTGACGAAAGCATTAGTGAGGTCAGGATGTTGGGAGATCACCCTCTCACCTCATCCCCAACTCCCCAACAAGTACTGGACGGAACAACATAATTTCAGTACAGTCCAATGCTTGGGGGCTTTATATCCTTCTAGCCCAAAACTAGCTTTAGGCATGGTGCCATAGGTTCATGTTTATCTGCTACAGAGAGTCCTGTTCTATTGGCAGTACTTCATTACAGGCACTAGACAAGCTGTGTGCGTGCATTTACACAGTATTTGATGCAACTTGCATGTGTATGGGTTATTATTATTATTATTATTATTATTATTATTATATATTTAATGTATACACAGAATACCCCTGTATGTTACTATAGTACAGGAGAATTGTTTGTATTATTGATCAGGTCTGAAGGGGTATTTGAATGAGAATGTGTCGCTTAATTGCACAAAATGTCCCTCTCTGTGTCTGTCCCTCCCTATTTTACACAACCCTTGTCCCTTGTCTTTCTCTGTCTCTGTCTACATGAACCTTGCATGTCTGTCTACCTCTCTCTCTCTCTCTCTCTCTCTCTCTCTCTCTCACTATGGACCGACCTCCCCTCTCTCTCATGTTTACTCACACCCTCTCTTTCTCTCTTCTGTCTGTTGTGCTAAAGCGGTGCTCTTTGTGGTGCACAGTAAATAAAGGATGAATATTTATGGTGGTGGCGGGTTGCCTGGCTGCAGACTTGCACAGGTTTCAGTGGAATTGATTTTTTTACAAACTGTGTTTTGGATTTAATTCATTGCCTGCAAACATTTGCATAGAAATAATCTCTACAGAGGTAGGTTTAGAGAGGAGGAGGAGCAGAGCAAAGTGGAGGGGGGAAAAGAAAAGAGACGAGTGGAGAAGAGAGAAGCAGAAAGAAAAGAAAAATGGAGAAACAAGGAGAGGCGGGAGAAAAAGAGGAGAGGAAAGGGGATGAGCAGAACAGAAAAGAGGAGAGGAGAAGAGGCAGTGCTAACCACATTCCACTTTCTCCTCATGTTCTCCTCTCTCTCTTCCTCTCGCGTTTCCCCATAATCTGTATTTCTCTCACTATTGAATGACTTTTAATTTCATTGATCCTGTTTATTCTCATTTGCATGGAGCTTTTGATTGGCTGAAGAACACTAAATCAGACCACTCCTCTACCTGTCTGTCAAAAGGCACTCTCACACGCTCCACTCCGTCCTCTCTCTGATCATGTTAGTGGAACTATTACATTAGAGGAGCATCTGTCTCTGCTTCTGTCTATACAACAGTCCGTCAATACACCGGAGCGGAGCACAAAGCCATTCACACACACTCCGTCACATGCGCTCGAGCACAGCCCATCGACATTCGAACACATTATGATCAATGGGATAAACAACAGACAGCGCTTTGTCAATTTTTAGATACGTGTGTATTGTAAATGGAAGCAATAGGGATATGAGTATGCCCTGTGAATGAATTACTATCGCAGACACGAGTTTATGCACAGACACCGCTCTCACTTCATCTGAACAGTCCCTTATGGATTGTCTACAGATGCTCAAATAATTAACAAACTGCCTGCTGAAACTCTGCTATTCTCAGTAGAGCTGCAGAGACGAGAGAATTCCAGCCTGGTTTAGGGTTAGGTTTTTGGTTGGGGATCGGTTAATGAGGCCATGCATGTCATAGTAATAGTGCAGGGGGTGTTAGTAGACATCTAGTTAATGCTGATCAGTGTTGCTACACAAAGTATTTCCTCATACAGCCAGGTTCATAAGTATTTGGACAGTTATACATTTCTTTGGTCATTTTGCTTCTGTAAGTTTTTTTTTTTTTTTTTTTTTTTTTTTTTTTTTAAATGACATACATCTTACAGATGTGCTAGGACACATAATCAGTGATGTAACCTGGGATCATTGGTTGTTTTAGGTCTTTTAACGTCAGACACCCTAGCTCAGGCAACCCAGCAGGGGTTGATCAGACGTGTTCACCCACTTATCTGCCCCTTAGTCCAGGTGGTCTTGTATTTAATGGTCTTTCTCTTTGCATCTCCTGTAATGCCAAGAAGTATATAGGCTTTGTAGAGGAAGCCTCCTTCCCTCTTTTCCCAGGCCCTTGCTACAGCTGCTTTCAGTTGCTGCGTGCTTGCGAGCTCTTTCTGGTTGCTGTTTTGTCTTCAGTAAGTGAAAAGCTGCTCAATTAGGTTGAGGTCAGGGGACTGACTCTGACTCTTAAGAACATTCCATTTGATTTTTTTTTTTACCTGAAGACATTTTTATGTGATGCTTTGGGTCATTATGCATCTGTATGGTGATATTAAGCATTTGTCTGAAAGCATAGAGCTATACACTTCGGAAATCATCCTGCTACTTCTATCAGCAGTCACATCATCAATAAACACCAGAGGTTCAGTTCCTTGGGCAGCCACACATGCCCTTGCCATAACAGTGACTCCATCATGTTTGACAGATTCTGTGTTATGTTTCTGATCTCAACCCCCCTGCTTTTTTACTCTTTTTTGTGGTACTATTACATAAGAAGAGCATCTGCTTCTGGCATTTCTGTTATGATGAGTATAACCAGTGGTTTGCATTTTAGGGTAAACCTTCTGCATTTAAACCCTTTTAGGCATCTAGATTGACAGTGGTGTGTCTACCTCTATGCAAGTGTTTATGACTTGATTAGAAGTTGTTCACCGTAGAAGGAATTTTGCAGTCGTCTACTTTTGAATGTCTTTTAGGGCTTTTGGTGTTTCTGAACGTTTTAAAATAACAAAATACAAAGTTTGGCTACTCCGATTTCACTCTTCAAAAATGTCTAGAAATCTCTTTCATTTTGTCATGAAATAGTGAGAAACCGATCACACATGGTCACATGGTCACGAAACTGCTTAGCAGTCAAATCTCTAATTACTTTTCAGCTTGTGATAATGCAATAATTGGGAAAAAATGCGATGCAAGTCACTTTTTGTATTACACCTAAATTCCACCAAAGGGAACATTACACGGCAATGTGTGTAAGACATTCTTTTAGCCAAGTATTACGCAGTGAACCGTTCTCGCAGATCAACTGGAAGCACCCAGCAAATCATGTGCATTATATTCCAGAACCTTTCTATATTTCAGTAGTGCTAAAAACTAAAAAATCAGTGTTACACTAATGCTGGTATACAGGATTCTGTGTTACATTGCCAAGCACTAATGTAGTTAAACGAGAGGTTAATCATCTGAAAAGCATCTACGTCTCCACTGCCTGAATAAGGTGTTACCATACTATTACTTACCATCTTTTTTTTCAGTGCATGCACACCATTTCTGTCGAGGTTTATGTCTTGTTATTTTTATCTCTTAATGGTGAGCTCATTTGTAGCGTTGTGCTTTAATCAGTAGCCTTAAGTCCAGCGAACAGAGAACTCTGCTGCAGTGAATTAACGGGTAAATCCACAACTACACCTAGAGATGAAGGCTCTCTAGGAATGACATCATCAGAATGAGACGGAGCAGCCCACAAAAGTGCTGTACAAGTTGCTGAGTATGGGTGGGGAGGGAATTTCATGCTAGGTCAAATAGCCCATCTGCCCACTGTGTCCTGTGTGTGGCTCCATTGGCGGAGCAGTTCCAGTCTGCAATTTGCAGCAGGATGGCGCTGCGCTGGCTGTCTGACTTTTCCAAATGGCTCCTCTCACCGCCATTGACTCTAATGAAATCGGACTATTAGGGCCACTTGACACCATGCTAATGGTGGTGACTTTCTTTATGGAGCGCTGATAGACACCACAGGATCGCACCGCCTTACGTCACGCTGGAGACCTTCTCTGTGCGCGCACACACTCACACACACACACACACACACACACACACACACACACACACACACACACACACACACACACACACACACACACACACATTTCTAACCTGTAAGTTCTTTCTCTCTCGAGCTCTGTCTGCTCTCTGTTTTGCTGTCTCGTTCTCTCTGTCTCTGCCTCTCCTTCACATTTTCATGCACTTTGATTGGCAGCTGAGCTCCAGTTATTGGCATGCTGGATCTGTGGTGTGTGTGTGTGTGTGTGTGTGTGTGCGTGTGTGCGTGTGTAGAAATGCATCTGAAGATTGAGTGGAGGGCGTGTTTGCTGAATTAAATTTTGTGTAAATACTCATCAAGTTTGGGGACACCTGGATTTTTTTCTTGCAGTATTTAATACAGTAAATTTGGAAAAAACAAATATTAACTACAAATATCAGCAATATCATATTCATGTATTTTCAAGGTCGCCAAATTTCAACTCAATATTCAAATATGCCAAAGAAGATACAGGGGAACACCTTCTTTAAACAACTTTGCACCAACATATATTAACTACATACTTTTTACAGTAGTTCATAAAAGCAAAGCCTTTTTTTAAATGTATTTTTAATGTATTTGTTTATATAATTTTGTTTGTCAGTTGTTTTCCCCTTTTCCCCTCTATTTGGTACCACCAGTTAACCCTTCCATTGGTAGCTCTTTTACCAGAATTTCCAGAAGTGTTCTCAGAATTTCTTATTGCCAATTAACCCACCCAGTTGTAGCTCCCCCTAGCACTAGCAATGCTCCTATTGTCGGGACTGGGTTGGTTTTAGGTAGTACGAAAATCTAATAAACAAAATATTGCCAATTAGCAAAGCCAGCCACTGCCTCTTTTCAAGCTTCACCAGGCAGCCGACATTCTCTCTAGGAAAGTGTTTGGTCCCCAGCTCTACCACACCAGCTAACAGACGCCTGTGCTGGCCAGCATCGCTTAACAACGATAAGGGGAGAGAGCGCCATCTACCCACCTGGAGAGAACACAGCGAATTTTGCTCTCTCAGTCTCTGCACGCTGGTGACAAATTGTCATGGATCGGGATTAAAGCATAAAAACAATCCTTGAGGTCATTACATTGACAACTTCATAAGGAATACATTTGTTGAAGCAGAGTGCTTCAGAATATGCTCAATTTATTAGTAAACAAATCAGTAAACACATGTCTTGGTTAACTGGAAAGTAACAAAAAAAAGAGTTGAAATAACCTGAGAAAATCATGTTTAAAAGCAGCAGTCCTGAACTAAAAGAGAGTAAAGGGAAACTAAGGAAATATCGATTACAGCGAAGCCTATTATAGAATTACATTGAGAAAAGATAACACCACACTTCTGTAGTCTAGCAGCATTTTATGACTAAGGTCAATTGACCTTTGTCCAGTTGGCTTCTCTTGTTTTTTGAACTGTGATTTGCTGAGGTCATCACAAGGGATGGACGTGAGCATGGAGGGATGAAAGGCTGGTAATGATGAGCATATGTCAGCTGATGGCGAATAGGAGGAGGCAGGGCAGGCCTTCACTTCCCCTTCCCCGCCTCTCCGCCTTCAGCAGCCCTGACGCCCAGCTACAATTAAACTCGCCTCCAATTCAGCTTCAATTAAAACCACAATTAACGGCTTGACTTTCACGGCCAGCCCACTGTAGCGGGAGCTCTCGTCAAAGTCATGTTGTTCTTTTAATTGCTCGCGTGATTTCATGGCCTCCTGCCTTTCCTGCTTTGTAAATCTCCGTCTCCATAACTCCTGCGCCATATACGAATGGCGGAACAGATTGAATTAAAACAATGAAGGTCTAATAAGATAAAGCACAATCAAAATAGATTAACCTTTCCACGCCAAGACCCTTCACCTCTTCCCTCTCCTCTGGTGCCGCGGCGGAACGTGGTGCTCCAAAACTTTAATCTTCATTACCTCCTTTGATTTCTTCTTTGTACCGCTAAAGGAAATGCATAATTTACACCCTTTGAAGTTATTCCAATGATACTGACAACATGTTACCTTTAATCTCAATACCCCCGGAACATTAAATATTTAGCCAATACTGAACAAAGGATGGGCAGGACCATAACATAAGCTTTTTACCTTCTTGACTTTTTTTTCATATATTTTTTTTCAAACATCATATGCTCTACATGAAGCTAGCCAGTGAGAACCAATTAACTTCAGAGAGGGGACCGTTTTTGAATGGCTGGTTCTTGCGCTTGTTTTTTTTTTTTTTTTTTACCCTACGTACCTATCATGTCATTACCCTTGAACAAGAGGCGGAAAAGTAAAGTGCTCGCGCTAGCAAAAAGCAGCAAAGTATCTGTTTGACTTAAAGGCTAAGTGGCTAAGCATCTCCCCGTCGTGCAGGTAATTCAGAGGTAAATTTGCTGAAGTTATTCACTTCCCCTCATCCTGCTTTAGCTTTTCAAATGAGCCACAGGATGGCAACGTTATGTCTGGATTATGTTAAACCCTCTCTCTCTCTCTCTGTGTGTGTGTGTGTGTGTGTGTGTGTGTGTGTGTGTGTGTGTGTGTGTGTGTGTGTGTGTGTGTGTGTGTGTGTGTGTGTGTGTGTGTAGAGGGGATGTCGTGGTATCGACGCGCTAGCTCACTTCGGGGAATAGGAGCTGTAGCCTTGATCCTTGTTTTTGATTATGATGGCTTCCTTCATGCAGGAGTGTGTGTGATGGGAATGCTCAATGTGTGTGTGATGTGACATGGCCCAAGCAGTCCAGTTCCCCCTGCTTATTCAATTTCATTTGGATTCTTTTGAAATTTAATACTTTATAAAGTCTCAGATTCCTCGATTTGGTTCATTTGTTTTCAAATAGAAATATTTATTGTATTTTGTAATGTTGTACTTTTGAAAATATTCTAGAAATGTATGCTTTTGGACATATTTTATCTACAATGTAATATTAAATATTTTTGTCAAACACAATATTACTAAACATTAAAATCAGACATAATAAATGGACTATAATTCTGTTTAATTATACTCAATTCTGCTATTCTAAATCAAGGCATCACAGTGCACTGATACACTTCTAGCCGACAGCCGAAGTTGATCTGCCCTTGTGTACATTCTTACTCCCTACCCTTTCCCAAGGGCCCTTTAGAGGGAGTTCTAATGCCGATTGGAACACACTCTCTGACAAACTAGATGTGATGATACAATAGCAGGATTCGCTCTATTTTTGTCAGTGTGGCCGCAGTGTGAAGGAACCATGAATAATTAAAGACTTCCTCTTTCCATCACTCCTGAAATAGACTATAATAACACACACAAGTGTGAACAATTAGCATAGATATTGAGAGAGTGGCCCGGCTCCCTTATGGAATAGCTTTCAGGAAGACACTACACACACTTCCTTAAATGCTTTGCAACAGTGGCTCACAACCTCTGCTGTCTCTGAGATTCAGACCAGGGGGCACAACACCTACACACTCGCTGGCATATCCTGCACAGCTTTCCACAAATATTTTCATCTCTTACATTGCACACCAGCAGCTCACTGTACTTCCAAAATGTCTACTTTCTATGTATTTTGTGATTTGATGTATGTTATTCCTGTCTCTTTCTGTGTGTGTATTCTTATCTGTCTTTGTATATATTTAATTTATTTATACATTTATTATTTTATTTATTTATTATTATATATTATTATATATTATCTTGCTTATTGTGTCTGGATAGTCGTCAAAGCATTTCACGACTACTTGTACCGTATATGGACTGTATGTAACCCCCCAAAAAAAGAACCCTGTGGCAGGGGGATAGTTTTGTGCTTTGCTTTATGTGCAATGGACGCATTATTATCACAGTAGTGCTAAAAGTTCCGTTTGCAGGTAAGTGGAAAGACGTTTCCCATACTATGAAACTTATAGCAGGATCAGAGTAGATGGAAGAAAAAAAAAGCTGCTTGTCCATATATTTTTTGACTTCCCTGTCTGTTCAATCTGAGCAATCTCTTTTATGTTTGGCATTGTCCCTTCTCTCATTCTTGTAGACATATTAATATTTGCATTAGAGCAGCCAAAACAAATCATTCGATTATTCGACTGAATTAATTGACAAATGTCTTTTTCATATCTGCAAAAATCAATCAAAACCTTGGGCATGGCTGTAGATCTTCTGCAGCGCAGTTTGCTCAGTGCAGATTTGGTAACATTCCTTTTCTCTTTCTTGTGGGCATGTGAATGTTTGCATGAATATTCTACATATACTTGATTAATCGGTTATTACTCCGGCATGTCCTTTTCAGAAGTAAACAAAATAATCAAACAGGCTTTAGACATCGCTACAGCTCTTTTGAAGTGCAGTATGCTCAGTGCAGATTTGGAAACATCCCTTCTCTATTGTGGGAAGAGCTTTTAATTCAGAAAATGAATCTTTTTTATTATTATTTGTATTTGTGTGAGTAAATCAACAGATAATCACTGAATAAGCTATTACACCATGTCCTTTTGTAATAAAAATAAAAAAAAGGAAACAAACTGCTTCAGGAACTGAGTCTTTTGTTTCAATAATTCGTGTGAATGAATCAACAAATAGTCGATTAATCGGATATTGCTCTGTCAAATTCGTATCTGCAAAAAATCACATGATGCAAACAGGACCAGCAAATGTCAGCAAACTGATTCATTGTTGATTATTTTATTTCGTTGTCATCATTCTTGACACTGTCGATTATTTAGCTTGGCGTGTTCACTGAGATACTCAGAGATGGCACTGGGTGCCTTTCCCTCACGCTTCCAAGGTGTTCTGGTACCAGTATCAGTACAATTTTTGGGAGATGAATAAGGAAAAGGGACAGAGCACACCAAAAGAAAAAAGGTCCTGACCATGCCCCAGTGCTCAATAGTGCGTATCTCTCTCTGTCTCTCTTTCTCTCTGTTTCTCCCTCCCTAACGCCTCATTAGAAGCTGTCTCTATGTGCACATTCATTTATAATGCTGCATATGCCTATCCTCAGGCGCTGCATTTTTCTGCTCTCAATAGTGCATTGATTTCCTGTATGACTTCATCTGCCTAATACCCATCGGCTCCAGGCTCTTCTAAACACACACACACACATACACACACACAGAGCACGCTAGGTACTTTACTCAGATTAAACGCATAAAAAGGTTCAAGAATAACAAAATCTAAATATCACAGGTGTTTTTATTACAAATGCATTGGGATGAAAATAATTATCGCAAAACATGACAAACACTGCAATACAGGTATCCGGTGAATCCATCTCATTTCCTTCTACCCTTGCTTCAGTATCCAGTGATGAATATGCACACAGCATAAGTGCCTCTGTGTTTGCCATGCTGGTGTCTAATAGCCGGAGCCATGGCTCAATAGCAGAGGGCAAGGTGGAGCTTTTCCTAATGAAGGATCTGACGTTTCCTGCTGGCCCACTGCATTCATCAGGCCGCTCTCTCTCTTCATTACACCTCAACGCCAGCTGCCAATGAGAATGCGTACGTCCATACATTAGCCATGTGTGATTGGCTTCCAGACTGCGAGCAGCTCGATGTCTTTAGGAACGCGAAGGGCCGATCCCGTGCTAAGTACAGTGGGGCTAGGGTGGTGAAAACGTCCTCTGTGAAATGACGAAGCGGCTTTTGCCATTTGTTTCCGGGTGACGTGAGGGAAAGCGTAAATAGGCATGAAATATTGTGACATTTACAAGCAAGGGAAAAAAAAGGAGATATGCTGATGGTTGTTAGCGGTGGTAAATTATAAGGCCGGGTTCTCTGACTCTGTGTGATCTGTACCTGCAACCTCTCTGATGCTTTAAACCTGCAGCCCTGTCCCCCTCTCACACGCAGCCTCGCCTTGTCCGGAATAAAGGGCGTTGTGTCTCTAATAGATAAACATGTGTTCTGATATTAGGCCAGGTTGTTCCTAGTGTGCCTTAAAGCAGGATATGACAATGTGTGTGTGTGTGTGGAGGAACAGCTTCCCTCATGTTCACTGATTACTCCTGCTCTGTGCAGATGAAGCATGTTTGCATCAGGTAAAATGGCAGTTCTTCCCCTCGAGCCAAATCATTATTATCCTCATTCTGAGCCTTATTTATTTTGCAGAAAGGTGGTGCGTGTGCGTATGTGTGTGCGTATGTGTGTGCGTGTGTGTGTGTGTGTGTGTGTGTGTGTGTGGGGGGGGGGGCGTTGTTTCATCTGACTGATTAATTCAGTCTTGAGGCATTCAGTCTAAATGAACAGGCAGCTCAGGTAGGCTCTTCTTCCTCCCTTCCATTTCTACCATACTGTTTCTACATGTATTAGCACTAACAGCAGGGGCTTCTCAGTGAATGCCTGTCTGTATCACTACTGGGCTTAAAGGCCACGACTCATCATGGCCATAAATAGCATGGGAATGTTGGACTTTCAGGATTTCTTTGAACTAAGACAGAAAAGAACAGTAGCTTGAACTGATCATTTTAGAAGAGGAAGCTAAAAAGCTACATTGAAGTGTAGCTTTTCCCCTCCCAGCAGGATTTCTCTTGAATTTAGAAGAAACAGTGAATGAGCAGGTGTCCAACACTTTTGTCCATATAGTGTATGTCCAACTGCATGTCCAGTATAAAAACAGGTTTAGAACTGGTCAACTGTCTGTAGAGCTAAACTGTAAACTCCTCTCCAGCGCGCACACACACACACACACACACACAGTGCACACTTCAACATCAACATCACCCTTATCACAAACCACTGGATACATTTACATTTACATTTATGGTATTTAGCTGACACTCTTATCCAGAGTGACTTACAAGGTTGCGGGTATTACAGAAGTGGGCCAATGTAGTGTTAGAAGTCTTGCCCAAGGACTCTTATTGGTGTAGCGGAGCATAGCCACCCAGACCGGGAATCGAACCCCCGTCTCCCACATGGTGTGGTAGCTCACTGGCAGGTAGTGGTGTTATCTGTTGCGCCACACCAACCACAATAGGTAGATAGATAGGTAGATATATATATTTATAGATACATCAATCTCATTGGCATAGATATTACAATTTAAAAGTGGTCATTCAACCCTGTAGCACTGTCATTTCTCCCGCTGCAAGAAATAATGGTTTGGCCTTACTGACGTAATTTTAAGGAAGTCTCAGTTTTGACCCTGTACTTACTTAAAATCTTACTTAATACATTTTCTAAATAATATTTGTTGTGGTGCCGAGTACAGAAATATCTGATGTGATGCCATTTAGTTCCACAGTGTTTGCTAGCATAGAAAGACTTTAGCCATTTTAGCATAAACCCTTCAACCTCATCACATTCCATCCCATAATATTGTTGAATGTGAGGGGGTTGAATGCTTGTTACAGGGTTAAGCCACTTTTTTTTTTTTTTTACTTCACACAGGGCATCCATTCCTGAGAATGGAACTCAACTTGGGACTTAACTTGGTGATTCAGTGTATTGGAGGTTGTTTTGCTGGCAGGATCAGGCAACGTTTGGCTCTGAGCATGACCAGCTCAGCTGGTGATGTGGAGGAATGTACATTAGTACAACACACACACACACACACACACACAAGCACACAACCAAAAAAGGCTTTTTCATTAGTCTGACCTAACTAGCCAAGAGACTAATTAACATTTTTATTTAAATGTTTTTTTTCTGCTTGTCTTCCCTCTGCCTAATTATTTCTGTTATTTCAGTATCAGACTTGCTTTGATGTCCCAATTCTGTATTTAAATAGTCTGAGATTTTCATCACATCCTCCCACTGTGGGCTGTGTGCATGTGTGTACAAGTGTGTGTGTGTGTGTGTGAGAGAAAGAGAGACAGAGAGAGAGAGAGAGAGAGAGAGAGAGGAGGGGGAGAGGGAGAGGGAGAGGGAGAGAGAGAGCTGTGTAAATTGGGGGATTCCTCTGAGGCAATGAGGAAGGCTTATTTCTTGGCTTTGGAGATTTGTACATGTGTAAATGTAGTTTGTTAGAGAGCTCCCGTGCACACACACACACACACACACACACACGCTCGCTACTCACACACGCTCACGCTCCACAGACGACTATACTGTTTGTCCTGAGGGGGGCGCCCTCATACACACGCATTGCCACACATACGCACGCACACACACTGGGCTCGGTTCCAGCCTGTAACGGCAGACATGGGACCAGCTCTTAAAAAGCCCAATAGCTTTAGCACCTGAATAGGAAACATGGAAACTGTCCTCAGATCTGCCAGTAATACAGATTATATCTTATTGTGAGTATTTAAGAAGCCTGTGGACGTCTGTGTGGTCTAATATGAAGTTGCTAGTGTAGTTGCTCTTAGGCCTTAGCATTTTTCTGCACTTTATCTGTTCACTTGTGTTGTGATGTTAATGTAATTACTGCCTAAATAATTCCCTTCATATTTCATTTTCTTTATTTCACAATATTACACCCACACTGACTAACATCAATGCCACAGAGAGGTGAAGTGAAAATACATGGGATATATTAGGCAAAAAAAGCAAGCATGAGAATCTAAACTGAATTATTTTAAACTGGGCCAGGGCATCTTCGAAACATCAGGCAGGTCTTGTGGGGTTTTTCTGGTATGCAGTGGTCAGTGCCTACCAAACGTGGTCCAAGAATCGGCCTGCCCACAAGAAAGGACAAGCAGTGAACTGGAGACATCGGCATGGGCACCTAAGGCTCAATGACGCCATCCATGGAGCCCCCACAAGCATTAGAACTTACAGGACTTACAGATCTGCTGCTAACGTCTTGGTCACAGGTACCGCAGGATGCCTTTATAGGTCTTGTAGAGTCTGTGCCTCAAATGCTCAGATCCTTGCGGCTATTGTTGAGGCTGATTGGTGTCATTTAGATTTTGAATGTATATCATTTATATAATGTAACAACATATATTGTAGGCATTTAGATCAAGTACATAATTTCCAACATATGCCTATTTTTTTTTTTTTCAGCCCTGAGCCCTGTTTACAGTGTCTGATATAAAGCCCTGGCACAGAGAGCCACTGGGTGAATGAGTGTCCGTCTGTGAGTGGGCAGGCCGATGGTTTCTGCAGGCTAAAGACACCAGGGCTGGTCTGTCTGTCTGACTTATAGCCGTGGGATCACACTCTCGCACAGCCCGCGAGAGCACATTGGCACCGGTTTCAAAATTATACAGTGTAAAACTATCATCATGTATTTTCATAAAGATGAAATATTGCTATCTGTGCTCACTTACAAGGGTTTTATTAATGATGGGCTGTCAGGCCAGAGATGCCCTGCATATTCGCATATTAAACAGGCAGGAACAGAAATGCTCCTTTTATTGCCTCCAGACATAAATCAGCGTAACACGTCGCCTCATCATTTACGCTCCCCCCGGCCAAGTTCTCTCTTATTTAAATGAATTGGTGGAGGCCTTTGATTGGCTGGGTGGCATGGCGGCAGGTTTAGGCGGGGTGATGGGGGTGACACCGTAGCTGTTTAAATTGATATACTGTTTTTCTATTAAAATTGCTCAGGCTTCCTCCACTCTGCTTAGCCATTTCTCTCTGGTTCTCTCTTTCTCTTACTGCTCATTATCTAACCATCCAGCTTTAGCTGACTGCCTCACAGCAGGGTTGATGTCTTCCTAATGAAGATCGCACACACTTCTTAATTCTTAGTGGTTTTTGCTTTGCTTTGTTGTTGGTGGTTGTAAGTGATTGTATGTTAACATGTATGTGTTAGAATAGGTGCTATAGAAAGGGTCATAGAATGCAATCATTGAGCATTTTTAAGTGGTGTAATGTAGAAGTAAGAAGTATGCTGCTTTGTTTGGGAGTCAAAACTGCTCAGATGTGGTTTTACAAGCCTACATACAGTCCTGTTGTTTTGTCTCTAAATGAAACATGAGGAAAAGCTCTACTTTTATTTGCTGATTGGTCGCATCGAACCAGCCCTTTTGCAGCCCGACAAACTAGCCTAGCTTAGCCTTGCTTTTCACACTGGAACAAGTGTACAAGAAATTGTAGTAGGAGCTGAGAGGGTTAGCTTTTAGCCTAGCAGCTAAGCCAGCTTGCTTAACTACCTACCTAATGATGCAGCCCGTCGTTGTACACAGTCCATCCTTGTTCCTCTTCCCTATCCTCCTTTCGTCCCTTGTTCGAGCAGTATTTCATTCAGTTGGCTAACATTTAGGTTGCTTCCAGATTTTCCTGGCATACACTAGATGTTCAAGCGTTTAAGGACACCATCCAATACTTTTGGGAAGAAGCGGGGTGGTGTGGGTCTATTGTAGCTGAACACAATGAAATCCCCCAATTCTAATGGAAAGCTTACCCTAGACAGTAGAGACAGTTACACCAACAACAGCAAGTAATGAGCAGGTATCCAAATACTTTTGTCCTTAAAGTATAGATGTTCTTAAGGCTTGTGCATTTAAAATATGTTGAGATTCAGAATTGGCCCATTTTACAGCCCTGTTTTATAGAGGTTTTAGATTTGAGGAATTACACAGCAGTGTTTGAGGTTGTGGTTTGTTACGTCCATGTACCAACCTCTCATTATTCAACCATTCCAAGGTAGGTTACGGTTTCCCATTCTAAGGTCCTTAAAAGCCCAGCCTGTTCACTCCAGTATCTGGATTAAACCCTTGTTTAATTCTTGTGTGCTCAGAACCTGTGTAAAGTTGAAGTGGTTTGAATCGTGAACTGTCCATGAGTTTCATTTTAGTCTTGGCAGGTTTTGAAACTACAGCACTCTCAGAAGTTTGTCCCCCAGTTTAAACATGATAAAGCTGCCATCATGTGTTGTTCATCGTGCTCGTGTGTGCTCCTGCCATGGGTTGCTGTGGGTAGCCATGGGTTTCCCCGAAGCCCTCCTCCTCTCAGTTAGAGAACTGTGTTATTATGTACAATATTCCTTGCAGTCATAGCACTGTTATTAATAGCGTGCTTTTACCATCAACCGCCTCAACTTTATTAATGACACTTTTCATTTAAATCCATCAAAGCTGGTAGCAGAATGGCGGAAAGCACTATTATTTTTTTTTGCGCTGGTGTGGGGCTAACACTTCAGAGTCAGAGCCCATTTATCTTGTGACCTAGAATAGATTTAATTAACAGCCCCACACACTGGAGCAGTGCAGGGGCAGTGACTGCATTACTCCTGCTGGAGAGCTAACTCAACCAGTTTAACACACCAGCTACTGACTGACTGCATTACTTCCTCACACTAGCAGCTGGCTTGTAGAGTAAATAACAGTAATCTGCAGCTGTTAAAGGCCTTTTTTTCTGGCCTCTTGTGCTGTTTCTTGCAATGTGTCTACTTGTGTTTAGCTTTTACACTCTCTCTGCAGGCCAACATTCAGGCCAACAGTCTCATGATCCTTACATTGAACAGTTTTCCACACCAGGTCTTAGCTGAGTACATATAACACCTAATTTAACACACCTGATTTAGCTCGAGCATCGGAATGTGAGAACCAGGTGAATCTGACTACTGTCTGTTTCTTACAGGCTGTGGTGTTGTGTATAATTGCTGTCGCGCAAAAACCTTGGATCTCTAAAATGGCAACTTTCCAGGAACTTTCATTGGAGGTTGATGTAAAAAGATTTCATTTCATTTCAAGTCATTTTGGAGCATTTCTGTTGGTCCGTAAATCACAAAAAGCTGACACAATGTTAAGAACAATTGACAGATTCACATTGTCAAAGTCCACAAGGTTTTTGTGTGACGGCGATGATTTGCATGTTTCTTTGGTTTTAGGTGATTTCCATTAGGGCTGCTGCGATTAGTTGCTGTAGTCGGTGACGTTGATGCTGAAAATGCATGGACATGAATATTGTAAGCCATCGCATCGTTTGAACTTTTTCTTTTTTTATTTCTTCATGACCTTAGCTCTTTTAGGTCTCTAAAACACTCCAAATAAAAGATTTGTAAACTTTTTGAAGGAAAATTAATCAGCTAATCTGCAGAACACTCCATAGTACAATTTTCAGTTAGATAGAACATTTTTCAGGTAAAGTCCTAGAAGCAAAGCAGGCTTCTTTTGCTAGTAACTGTCTTTACCTGTGCTTACACAATGGACCTCTGCCGTGTATTAGCACAGGCCTTGCTAGAAGGAGTTAGACGGAGTGCTTGGTCCCCCGTTCACCTCTTTTCCCTGGCCCCCGCGCAGCTCTAATAGAACATGATAGCAGCCGTCCCTCCACATAAATTAATGAAGAAGCGCTCTGAATGCGTTTACACTCGCGCCACGAAACCACAGTCCTTTTCCATACGAGTCCCAGAGAATCAAAGCCTTGCGCGCTCTCTTACACCCCCCCCCCCCTCCACACCACTAACTCTCTTTTGCTTTTTTACTTTAAAGTGCTGCTGCAATCGGAGCGCGGCGAAATGATATTAATCTGGACTGCCTGCTCCTTTCATTTAGCCGGGCCCCAGCCCGGGGGACGCGGGTGTGCTCCGAGACTTCATAAATTTACAATGAAACATGAACACATTTCCACGTCCCGCATCAGTGTCAGAATCCGGGGCTTTTTCGTGGCGGGGCAGGGGGCGACTGGGGCGACTGGGGCGACTGGGGCGACGGGGCTCCCCTGGACTGTTTGTTTTTAATAAAGAGGAGGAGGAGAGTGGAGGCGAGCGGGAGCGCTCTTCCAAGGAGCCGAGCGGAGCGTTGGGAATTTGGCAGCGTGCTGGAAGTCGGGTTAGATGGGGAAGGGAATGCATGAGACCTGGAGGGTGGGTTTAAACGGCTTTACCTCACTGGAGCGGTGGAAGGGGCGGGGGGTCTATCGTAGATAGAGGGGTGATATGATGGCTTTCTTTAGTTTGCCTTCATTTCTGTGTGTATACTCCTCCACTCTATCTCTCCGGGCCTCTAGAGGAGGCTTCCTAACTCATTCCGGGACTGGAAAGATCAGTGCGTGCGTGTGTGTGTCTTTGTGTCTGTGTGTGTGTATGTGTACACCTCCATTCCTCTACTCTTTCAGATGAAGGCTTTCATTTTCTCTCTTTTTATCCCTCTTATTGCTCTCCAGGCCTTGGTCCCGTGTGGTGGCCGATGGAGAGAAAGAGGGAGGAAGAGAGAGCGCGCTAGAGAGAGAGAGAGAGAGAGAGAGAGAGAGAGAGAGAGAGAAAGCTTTATTACCTCTCTCAACAACCACCTCTCTCCCCATGGTGCCTTCTCCACTGTTTGTTTCTTTTCCGTTTTATTCCCCCTCTCTTTGGCACCATACTCCAGCTCCTTTGATAGCCCGGATTGTGTGTGTGTATGTGCTCTGAGCTGGGCTGGCTTTAGCATCATCAGGGCCATGCTCTCCCTGAGCCCCGTTTTACGGGAGCGCCGCCAGAGGAGGATCTCTTTCACAGCACTGTTTTAATCATATCTTTAGCGCTGATAATGATTCCGACATGTTTGTGTTATTGTTCCGATTCGTGGGCGCTCAAGCCTGCGGCCCCCCGGCCGCCCAAAACAAGCGCCGTTCATTTTCTGCCTATTGACTGTCTGCGCTGAGCCGGAGCGAGCTGTGCAGCCAGCGGGGAAAAAGAGAAGGAGGCAGAGTGCCTTTTCCCCCTGCCGCGGCCCAGCGCACTCAAACGGCTTCATTTCAGAGCCTGACATGTTCTATACGACACGCTCCGCTCTGCTCCGAAACGCTGCACAAATTGATTTTCACTGTTTTTTTTTTCTCTGTCTAAACAGTGAACTGAAAGTACTATCATTACTGTTGACTTTAATAGCTTCTTCTGTTTGAGTCCCCCTCTTTAATCTTTGTCTGAAATTTCTCTTAAAGATGCCATATTTTGCATTTTAAGTTGTATAAATAGTAGCTATGAGACTTTGATTGGGGTTAAAAATGCTCAGACACTATGTTGCAATCTTATTTACAACCCTGTTATTTTGTTTTAGAATAAATCACTTCCGTTATATAATAAAATATAGATAGGCTCTGCTTTTATTGCCTGGTTTATGGCACTACCATGGCTCACAGAAGCTGCATTAACACTGTAATTATTCTAGCATCTTTCCAGGTTAGTCTTTTCAGCACAATGTACTGTCTGCTAGCAGAAGACCGTACTTGTGTTCGCTTTTAGCCTAGCACCCACTCGCTACCCTGGATCTAGTGTTCTCGAGTCAGACAATAAATAAGCTGGTCTGCTATTATTAGTGTTTAGCCTAGCATGTATTTTTACGGATTCTACTTTATCTCACTTCATCACATGCCGAATTTCAGCTCCTTGGCTTAAAAAAACAGCCTTGGCCATTAAGGCCTGGTTTGTGTAGCAACCCGTATTCCAATAACTAGCAGAGTCTGGTGGGGATGTGCTGCTCAACAGTATCAACAACACAGTGTTCTCCAGAAGTCGTTGTCATGTTTCACTGTTTTTGCAGCTTTGACTAGTGCTTTTGCTAGTGGGCTGAGCTTATGTGCATTTTGAGGGCATGAATATAACGAGTCAAGACTGTTACTTAACAGTTTGGGGTTTTTGGTATTGGCCCGTTTTGTTATGCTAGATTTTCTTCTGAAAGAGGAGAAAACAGTGTCTAAAGTTCATGTTATGTCAGTTTCATCTATGACACCAACTTGCAAGTAGTGTGTGCACTTTATGCCAGTGTTACAGGCAGAAATTACAATTTTGACATTAATATAGTACAATCTAAAATGACTATGCCTTAAAATCATCATTTTTTTATTGCTTTATTCAGGACTGGATGGTAAAAATTTGGTGGTATAAGATTGTTTGTGGTATTTGGAATAGGCATTAAGTTATTGCTACTTATCCCTGTTCTGCTGTTCATTTGTCATCTGAAGTAATTATCATCTCACTTATTTGTATTTTTTTAATCATCTGTACAGGAGCAACGTTAATAACACCAATTCTGTTACAATACAAGATCACAAACAGTCTCATTTTAAGAATTTCCTGTCACTGTGCTGAAAGGCTAGACTGTGCATCTTTTAATAGATAGCACTAGATTTCAGATTTGGACATATGAATACATGTAAAACTGTTCTATCACAAATCTATAAAGCTCTATTTAAATATAGAATCTGTAAGTTGCATTTAAATCCGTAAATCGCATAGATCTCTACATAGTACATTCATTTGGGATTAAACCTCTGTGTTTTCTTCCTTCTTGGTGGTGTTTTGATGCCTCTTTATTAGGTACTTTTACCCCATACAGCATGGGCTAGCATGCTGTGGCCAAAATATTTTCAAAAACAAACGGAGGAAAGTTTTTTTTTTTTAAAGAATCCGGATCTATGTGGACGGGGTCTAAGGATGGAATAAAATGAATGAAAAGAATCAGCTGTGCTGTTCTGCACTCACACACAAATATGGGAGACACAGTCTTACAGGCCTCTCTCTCTTTCTCTCTCTTTCTACCCATATTGATCTGTGTGGGTTTGCCAATTGTAGTTGGAGTAGGCTGGCCTGTGTAGGGGGTGGGGAGATGGGGGGTGGGTGAAGAGGCAGTTAACAGCGCAACGAACGCTCTTCATTTGGCCTAACATCTTAATTCCCTATCTCCTCTCAACAGGAAATGGCAACTCACTCACCTGGAAAAAAACACCATTAACTCCAATGAAGGAGTCGGCCTGCCTCTCACACAGGGTGCTCTTATGTGTGTGTGTATGTGTGTGTGTGTGTGTGTGTGTATGTGTGTGTGTGTGAGTGTGTGTGTGCACGCATGTGTGTGTATGTGTAGCCAAGAGAGGGCTGAAGGTCATTAGAATCAAACGGGCTCCAGGTCAGAGGCTGTGTGTAAATCCCAGGCCCAACAGGCTCGATAAGCACACTGTTCCCTCTCTATCTCCCTCACTGCATCTCAACCATTCATCACTGACACTGTGGCTGGGCCTGCACTCTAATAGACTCTCCATACTCCACCGTTCTAATGGAGTTGCTGTACTCACACGGTTCTAACACAGTAACTGTACTCGCTCGGTTCTAATTTAGTTGTTTGACACAGTGTCTCTGGTGTGGACTGAGTTGTGTGTACTCTTTGACTGCATAAATAGAATTAACGTTGATTGAATCTAAATAGCATCATTCAGAAATTACTCAGCTTTTGCTTTTAAGCTGAGTGCTTGGTTTAAGAGGGTTGTGCTTTCCTATTACTGGCACTAGTGACACCACAGATGTTCATGTCTGGGTGTCTAAGAGAGCATGCTTGACCCTGCTACTCTTTAGAGGGGAAGAATGGCTTAGCTATTTTATGTATGTATTTAATGTAATGTTAATGCTAACCAGTCCTAGACATCTGCTAAAAGCAGTCACCCTGACTTAATTAAGCAGTAATACACTCAAGGTCTGTGCTATAAAGTGAGGTATTGGCACCTGTGTGGTGTAGTCACAGACATATATGGTTGTGGGGTGCCAAAGATCAACACACCACTGCCTGTATCCCACATTACAGCACAAACCTTGAGTGTATTACTGTGATTATACTATGATTCACCTGCTTTCCATTTAAACTACCTGTTCCACCTTAAATGGTGCAGCAGATCATGCTCCTTCTAATTGGCTGATCTAATTCTGTGTCTCAAACCACACACACTTGTGTACTCTGTACACTGTAAAGTCTCCAACATTAATTAGGTTTTAGCATCAGACAGGTCATTAATAGCATCATCTTCCATATTTAAATCCAAAGTTATATTTTCAATGTATTACAATGTATTTGTAGGTCTTTTATTTACATATGTATAACATTGCTGATTGGTTACGGCTAGTTTTTTTGTTTTGTAAGGGCTGGCATTGTTGTTAGGTTACAAGTGTATATGTGGCAGATTAACACTTCAGCACAATAATGGGTCTCCTACAACATCTCTCAGCCAATTACATTGTGGTGTTGGAACTAACTTTCAATTAACTATCTTTTAAGATATCTATATATATATATAGATCTTAATATATGTATACTTTAATCATTTGTATAGCATCCACCCATGAAGAAAATTCAAATAAAATAAGCTTGATGCTTTTTTGGGGGGTAAAAGTATTTTTCACCTAAAGCTCATTATTTTGTTAATGGCAAAAAAAAGGTAAAAAAAAGAAAAAAAGAAAAAAGTGTGTTCATGTTGTCCGAGGTTGTGAATATAATGTGAATTGTGTTCAAGTGGTTTTAGTCACCAAAGTGACCTTTTTTAGTCATTAATTAGTTGTTTGCAAAAATCAAATATAATAAAAATTAATGAATAAATTTCACAATTTCATTGTCACAAAGCAGCTTCACTGAAATCCAGCACTTTTCAAGTAATCCAAAGGCAACAGTGACGACTGTTGACAGTGAGGGGAGATAATCTTGAGAAAAAGCAGGCCTTTCCTGCCTTTCAGAAAGAAACAAATAAAGTATTTAGTAATTATTAAGAATCATCTTTTCATCATTTGTGGAATTATGTCTATGCAGTTACACTGACTGTTGTTGTGCACAGGCTTTGTAGAATTTGTCTAAATGTCTTTTTATGATACATCTAGTAAATACAGGCTTCTAGAAGCACTGCCAACACAAAAATGGCTTCTGGTGTCTCAGTTATGGCTCTAAATCACGCCATACTGCTCAGCTTTGCCTGCATCATTGCTGGATCGTCATGTCTTTTACTGATATGACTGCTGACAGGGTTTGAAATGGCAGGTGAAGAACAACTCTGGAAAGTTAAATGTGGAACAGTGTGTACCTCACTGATTCAGACATGATTTGAAATAGTTGTGCTGGTTAGAGGGGGGTATCTAAAGGGGGGGGGGGGTTCTCTCTCTCTCCTGGCAGCTCTGAAAGGGAGAGAGGAATTGGCCAAGCTTTTTGGAAATAATTGTTGGGGTGTCAGAGCCCAGAATGAATCGAATTCCACTTCACTGACTTCCTCAGTGAAACTGCAGGAGATCTGGAAATGAGACTACAGTGCACGTAAGGTTACACACTCACCACAGAGTTGCATTACTTTCATAAATCAGTCGTAAGTGTACGTTCACAGGGATTAGACGCAGATATTGTACACCCAGTTACACAGCAAGAAGACCTCTACTGTATAGTAATGTAGTAGTTTCATATTTATGTGCTTGTAGTATCATGTTGTCCTGTGCAGTGTTGGAGGCCTAAAGCACTATATTTACAAACTAACGTAGAGTGACCGCTTTGCAGCTGGATTCAGGTTATTTAATTAGACCTTTTCTCTGTGATCACACTTTTATGCCCCTACTTTCTCCATTGAATGAATGAGGCTCCATGTCTTTTCTTTCTCTTGCACTGTGGAGAACAACGTAGGAGTCTGAAAACAATGGGCCCGACTCTCAGAAAGAACTACAGAGTAAGACTACATCCTAGTTAAGATCCACTACACTCCATATCATTCAGTGATGGCTGAGGCTGTTGACTTATTGCTAGTGTGTCAGAGCAGGATCTTCCCTTGGGACATACAACCGCTGTCCTCCAAGGCTGGATTCCAGCACTATTTGCTGATTTCCCTGCTCAAACACACCTTCTAAACCTACCGAGTTGTATCAGCTGTGTTTGAACGTAGGCCTTTCAGGACCGGAGCTGGACACTCCTTCTGTCAGCCATTCTCTGGCCTCACGTTCACTAGTGCGTAGACCTGTGGAACCGAACCTTTCCTTTATCCCTGCCTATTTCGCTTTGTTTATTTACACTCTTTCCCTCTGTAATTGTTTTCTTTCATGACCAAGGCGAACAGCTTTTCATTTGCTGCTCAACAAAGCGTGCAGCATGGAGAACAGAGCCTTTTAGCCCCCTGCCTGTTGAAACAGCTTTATGCAAAATCCCCTCTGGAAAAAAAAAATGATTGTAATACCTGAAGATAGAAAAACCTGGAAAAAGGAGGGTGAGGTAGATTGTGTGTGAAAATTTGTGTGTGTGTGTGTATGTGTGTGTGTGTGTGTAGGGGGGGGGGGGGGGGGCTACATTGGCGAACTACTCTATACTCTTGTCTTTAACCCCTCATTGCATGTAGATGTATCTTTTTCATCTTTTTCTGTGTCTATCTAGCTGTCTTGTCTGTCTGGCTGTCTGGCTATCTTGCTCTTTCTATCTGTCTGTTTATCTCTATCTATCTATCTGTCTGTCTGTCTGTCTCTCTGTATATCTATCTGTCTGTCTGTCTGTCAATATGTCTGTTTGTCTATCTATTCGTCTATCTGTCTGTTTTTTTCTCTCTCTGCTCTGTCTGTGTATCTCCATAGAAAAGCATTGCCAATAGAATGAGCACCTGCACACGAGGCTAAAGCCACCATGCCCAATGCCTTCAGCTGGAGGGGTATAAATCCACCCAGCATTGAGCTGTGGGATAGCGTTCTCTAGTGTGTGTGTGTGCCTTATTAAATGTCTTTAGGATAATTTAGAATGCTGTTTATGATTCAGCTCTGGATCTCCTTTATGCTCTTGTGGCCGAATGCAATCAGAATCTCACTGCAGTGTTCCAACATCTGCTGTAAAGCCTTCCTGGAAGAGTAGAGGCTGTTAAGCACGAGTCCTCATCTGAAATTGACAGTCAGCGTTTACTAATTCACTGTAGCTCATCGTGCAAACTGCTACTAGGACTGTGCACTAGCTGTGCATAGCCGTGAGAGGCAGGATTAAAAAAGCTATTCTTCAGACAACTCAGAAATGCACTGCACTTTAGTGGCATAGTGGTGTTCTGGCTCATAGAATTTGGGAAGCAATGACACAGGCTATGACCAAAATGAATCCCTACTTCCTCATTAGTATTGCGCTGTATAGGGAGGGAATATTTAGTTCACTAAGTAGCCCTAGAAACTAATAATTTCAAACACTTCCTCTTCATCATCATAATGCGTCAGCACCGGTCGCATAGACAAAGACGTGAAAAAGACGTGTTTACAGCTTCATACACACACCAACTGAATTCTACATTAATGTTAGTAAAAGCATTGTGCTGTTCATGGAATAGGCTTTGACGACTGTGTTGTAAAGCAGCCTACGCCTACTGTTAATGAACTACATAGGGAAAATGTGCAATGCACAGCATCCAGTGGCTTGTAAACATCACTTGTTTATTTGATCAATCGTCATTGGCTTAGTAGCAAGGAGACTTGCAATGCATTTTGGTCCACATTCAGATGATGTAGTGAGCTACGCTGCTCACTAGAAATTCCAAGTGCGTTGTGAGTGATAGTAGTGCCCTCATAATCACAGTCTAATTTGCGAGTGCATACTGTGTTTGTGGCCTTTTACACAGGTTTCACTTTCAACACTTGGGCCGAATAAGTTTTATTTGCACCCGAAACTGACACAAAAGGTTTAGTACAGCTTATCCTCTGATTCTTTCTCTCTCTCTCCTTGTGTCATGCTGGGATGCAGAGTGTGTGTGTGCGGTTTTTGTTGTGGGCGAGTTGCTGGTGACCTGTGCAGGCCAGGCCTCTCCTCAGTCTGCTCAGGGTCTTTTTGATTGACTCTTTGACAAGCTCTCCTTGCCCTCTCTCCCCAGGCCGCGGCCGCCTCCCCACGCTGAATTATTAACTAGATCCCCTCTCCTCTCCCACCACCAGCACTGTCCTTCACCCCTCACCCCCACCGGGAGAGCTCAGAGAGATGCAGAGAGTCTGTGTGTGTATTTGGGTGGGTGTTTGTGTGTGTGTGTGTGTGGGCGCCAGTGTCTCTCACTGCAGGTTATCTGAACTAAATAATTAGCAGACAACAGAGCCCATGCTGTTTTCACTGAATGACCTGAAAATGTCAGGCTGCTGTACACTGGAAAGGGGAGCGGGGTCAGGCCTGGACTGTTTAGCCTTGACCTCGTGAGTCACACCAATTTGAAGACTGTCTGCAGACTGTGTTGCTCTAACCTGTAAAACTGTTTTTCTTCGTCTGTAGGGATGCACCGATCCAACTACTTCTTCCTCAGTACCGATTCAATTCTAGGGTATCAGGTGGTACTCAGTACACTCTTTATAATCTGGACACTCGTTTTTCATAGTGGTGAGGTTTATAAACCTAAATATACAGTATAGACTGATTTAGGCATAGGCATTAATATGGAGATGGTCCCCCTTTTTCTTAGCCTTCACTACAAGATTTTGGAGTGTGTCTGTGGGACGTTTTGCTCATTCATCCAGTAGAGCTTATACTGATGTTGGACGAGAGGGCGTGGACTCGCAATCTCTAGTTCTAGTTGATCCCAAAGGTATTCAGTAAGGGTTAATGTAAGTAAGGGCCATTCAAGTTCTTCCACAAGCCTTTGGGCAGTGTAATGGTCATACTTCAAGCAAATTGCATTACTTGGTGCACACCAGGCATCAGCTTCACATGGCAGCGATCTCATTTGTTTTAAAGAACCAAGTTTGCCAACAGAGCAGAAGTCTGAGCCAAGTCTGTGAATTAGTGACATCTGACTGATATTAGATATCTGATATCTATTTCCTAGAAAACCGATCTCTCTCTCTCTGTATCTCACTTTAACATGATGTCATGGCACTTTGTCCTTGCGATCATTAAAGGCAGCCATCAATTCCCTTCACCTATAGAAATATCAAAGTGATTAAGCGCACCATCAGTTTCCCAAATATCAATGCATGCCACCATAGCTCAGCCCAAAGCAAGTGGCCAATAAAGCTCCGTCCGTTCCCTCGATACGTATGCTGCATCAGAACGAGATCAATTAATGTAGCCACTGAGAGCTGTATTATTTTAATACATGTCCTGCCTGAAGTACCTCAGTGAAATGAACGGATGTGAGAAGACGCAGGTTGTTTTCACTTTAGTATCTGTGCTGTATGGTGAAGCCGACTGGGCTCTACTGCGCTAAGCACTTGTGTCACTGTAAAGCATGTTTAAAGGGTGGGAATGTGCTCATATTTTTGGGCGCTGTTAATCCTGATTGTCATATAAACGCTGCGGTGTTCTGCAGAGAGATACTGGCTGTGGGTTTACAGCTTTAGGCTGGTCTTTATAGAGGTCTGAATGGATGCTTTCTCCCACTCTCTCTTTCTCTGGACAAACCACCACAGCCAGCCTGGAGAACAGGCACAACTACGAGACACACTATGAGGCCTCTCTTCAGTCCGCTGTAAAGGTGTCTCTATCATGTGCAGCACCCGAAGCCTGGGTGAGGAAGAGGTGAGGAAGACCTTGCTAAATGAGGATTATTGTGCTGAGGTATCTGAAGTTCTTAGTGATTCAAACGCAGTCCATTTCAGCGTCTTATTACCCTGGCAGACTTGTGTAAAAAGCACATTAATCCCATGGGATTATGAAATATTACCTGATATTTAAATGTCATTCATAATCCTTTATGTAAATGTAACAGGTTTGAAAGAAGGAGGTTAAGACTACTGAGGGTGTGAACATAATTACACATTAAATCCAATTAGTACAGATGAGCTCTCGTGTATCTCAGCGCGATGCCGTGCAAAGCCTTCTGTAATTAATGTGGGAACAATTACGGATTATTAATTAACAGAAGATTCCTGAATGAAGACGGCTTTCTGTTCAAATGACTGCTGGGGAATATCAACTGTTGTTTCATGTACTGTTGTTTGTGCAGCTTCTTATTTATTTGTAATAGAAAGAATAAAAGGAGTCAAATATACAGTATATTAAGCAAGGGGCTGTGTGTGTGTCTGTGTCTGTGTGTGTGTCTGTGTGTGTGTGTGTGTGTGTTTTCAGAAGAAGTGCTAGTGAAAGATGGCTCCAGACAGCTCTGTTGCTGTCTATGTACATTTGTGTATGTGTGTGTGTGTGTATGGAAAGACAGTATTGATCAGTAAGACGGCTGTCTGCCTAACCTGTCTGTCTCTGTCCTCAGCCATCATTGCGATTCTTTGAGGGACTGGGGGTGAAAGGTCGTCTGGGTTTGTCTGTGCGTGCCATTTGACACGGATGTGTGTGTGTTTGGTGTGTGGTGTGTGTGTGTGAGAAGGATGGTCGATCAAGAAGACTGTCCAGTGTGTCGGACAGGCTTTCAGACAGCAGGGTAACCTGCACATACAGCAAGAGTCTAGACTGTTGGAGCCCATAGTTCATGGATGGACTGAGAGGTCATGTAGGATATAAGGAATGTTCTGAGCTATAAATAATTCCAGCTGCTGAACAGCAGTTAGTATTAGGAGGTACAGTGGTCTATCCGGTATGTGTCCAGCATGAGTCAGGGTGATGGGAGATGTTTGTCACAAGGAAGAGGAGAGTAGAGTGCTATGAAAGGAACAGGCAGTATCTAGGAGTTAGCCTTCATCCTAGCATTGGCACCTGCCTGACTGCCGTGACATTACAGTCTCAAAGGCTTGAGCTCACAACAAGCACAGCAAGGTACTGCTGGTACAGAAGGGTCACAGTATCTGTAAAACATCAGGCAGGTCTTGTGGGGTTGTTCTGGTATGCAGTGGTCAGTACCTACCAAAAGTGGTCCAAGAAAGAAACAACCATTGAACTGATGACAGGGCCATGAGCACCCAAGGCTCACTGATGTGATCCACGGAGGCTTCACCTCACAACTTACTGGATGTTAAGGATGTTCTGCTAACGTCTTGGTTCCAGATACCACAGGACACCTTCAGAGGTCTTGTGGAGTCTGTGCCTTGATGGTCAGATTTATTGTGGTGGCACAAGGGGGACCTACTCAATATTAGGCAGGGGGTGTATGGTCCAATCTAAGTCAAACCTCCAAAAATGTATATTATAAATGATCTCTCAGAGCATATGCAGAACCTCATAGAAGATATGAATGGAATCATATTTCCAGGTAATTCAGCTCATAGCAGATATGTGGACCTCTTCAGTAAATGTCCTGTCAATGTTACTTGATCTCGTTATTCCACTGTCTCCTCATTCATTGCTGGACAGCTAGTTTTCAAAACATAGTTGAGTGGAATATCTTACAGCTAAACTTAACACCACAAAGCAGTTAACAGGTGGTGATTGGGAGAAATGATGTGAGTCTATGAACAAATTAGTTTATTGTAATTAGTGTACTGTAATATGTAATACAGACGTTACTAGTTGTTTGTTCTGTGCTGTTTTGATATTGTTTTTGTTGTCGGTGTTTTAACCTGAGACCTTTTTTTATGTGAAAAGCAATTATTATACTAATAATTGTGCAGAAAGAGAATTCTATATTATACACAAATAATATTTTTACCTTCATTTTGCCATTGATGTTGGAAACTATGAAAAACAGTGCAGGCTTCTTATTTATTCACTTGTACCAGATTATAGCCATAATTTTCTAGCCTCAGGTCAGCGACAAATTGACCATTGACTCAGTGGCTATGTGTGAACTGCTGAAAGACCTAATCTGAGATCTGAGAGCTCACTCTAAATTCGGTTATGTGAATGGCATGGTGACCGGATTAGACTAGCTACAGCCCATGAGAGCGCAAGAAAGGGGTTGTGGGATTCTTGTCTTTTTCTTGTGTGTTTTCATGACAAAATGTGTTTTTGGAGACTGACTGGTTCCTCCTGGTGAAAGATCTTGGAATTTGTGACCCCATGGCGCTGATCAGTCGTGTAGTGTGCAAACCACAACCAGCAGGTTGGGTAGTGTGAAGATACACTACACAGCTGATAACCCTGAAAGTCACTTGTGTGAACCTTGCAAGCCTGAGCAGCTACTCAGAATTTTCCTGTGAGACGTGACTGTGGACTGTGGATGTGAGATGCTCCCATATTCACCCATGCCTTTGCTGTGTTAAAAATAAATAAATAAATAACAGATTGTGTCTTGTCTGTTTAGGTTAGTGGTGATTTCTGAAATGTTTGGGATGGTTGTAGTTCATTTCTTCTGTAACTGAGTTCAGGGACCCATTGGTGGCCGAATGAAGAGGAGATGTGGTGAGAGGCGGGGGCTGGATCAAAGATCAATAAAACCGAAAAGACACCTCACCCCTGCCTTTCCCCCTCCACCTCCCCCGACCCCCTCGACCGTAAACACATGCATATAAATCAGCCGTCCACAGCCCCACCTAACAATGACAAATGATGTTGTATGTAATTTTTTTCTATTAACATAAAGTAATATAAACTGAAGGACACTAGTCTACAGAGAGAGTTAGCGGCTAATGTTGCGTATCAGATGTGGACAAAGTCAAGACTGAATACAGATTACGCAGTGTCCTTCTAGCCCTCTGAGTATTAAGCCCTGACACACAATTGGCTGCCAAGTGTATTAGTGCATCTTGCTGGTGCCAGGCATGTCTTCCCTGGACTATTAACCCCCGTGGTCAGTCCAGACCCCCCAACCCCAGTTCCTTTTCTCTCTCTCTCTCACACACACACACACAGTGCTGTTCCAGCTGTGGTCTACCCTTCACAAAGCGCCACATAT
Organism: Salminus brasiliensis; assembly: GCF_030463535.1. Classification (NCBI taxonomy): domain Eukaryota; kingdom Metazoa; phylum Chordata; class Actinopteri; order Characiformes; family Bryconidae; genus Salminus; species Salminus brasiliensis. The sequence continues at coordinate 25,636,928 of NC_132879.1, forward strand.
CCACTAACCTTCTACCCTGAGGAAGATTATAGACCACACAGTTTCTCAGTGAGGTGCTCAGGTCTTATGGTCATGTTCCACAGCGAGTGCAGCCTGCTGTTCCACTCTCACTGCTACTGCATAACCTAGCAAATATTCATGTTTGCCAAACAGCTTCCTCCACCTTTTTCATAACTGAACTCCGCAGTGTTGAACTCGGGGGTCATACAGCAAATTGAGCATTCTGAAGAGCTGAAATTTTCAAAAAGACCTTGGTGTGTCTTTTTTTGTTGTTTTTCTTTTTTCTTTCTCAGTGGAGTTGAGAAAAAACCAGGACAAAAAGGCCTGGGGAAGTGGAGACATACGTATTACAGATAAATAAGATGTAGACTGTTGCTGCCTTTCAGATGAGAACCCTTTACACACTGTGCTGGTATGATGAATGCAGTCTTCATGTGCTTTGACAGACTGACAGTTGAGGAGAAATATCTCTTTTTCTCTCTCTCTCTCTCTCTCTCTCTCTCTCTCTCTCTCTCTCTTTCTCTGTCTCTCTCTCTCCCTCTCTCTCTAAAATCCACTTGAAGGAGAGCACTGAGAGCCAATCCACAACTGCAGGCTAACACGCCTACGTTTCCATCTCTAAAACTCCATCACTGTCAGACTATTTTTCGTATTGTATCTAAATACTGTGTCAGTAGGTAGGCCTTGAGTTCTGAGCTGCTTGACTTTGAGCACTGCGAACAGGAACGTTTAGATGGAAATAAGATAAATAATGGGAATGCAAAAAAAAAAAAAAAAAAAATGGAGGTTTGTTTGAGGTTAGAGTTTAGTGAACTTAACTGTGAGTGCATAAAGGTACAGCAGTCGTGGCTACTGCTAACTTTTAATTGAATGGTTTGCGATGACAGCTGGTGCAGTGGAAGCTGATAGGCCTTTATTGAACCTTTTGAGGTTAAATGCTTGGTGAAAGAGACTCCAGTGGAATGTGGATGCCATGTTCATTTTGTTCTGTCTGCAAATCGCTTAGATTTAAACAGGCTGTTTCTATTACTGCATTGCTTCGCAATGAGCTACGTTCTGGTTGTGCCCTGCACTGTGCCTCCAATTCAAATAGCGCCTAGAGATAAAACACTCCCAGGTGCTGCATTGCGATTGGGCGGGGCTAATCTGGTAGGCTCAGCAGGCGGACATATGTAAATGAACTGCTTCTAGTGACCTCACAGAAACAGCTTTTGTTTCATTTAATGAACAAGTATTACTTATAGACAGCAATAAGTTAATGTGACGGGGTGGTAAGTCAAATTCAGGGATAAACACATCAGAAAAGTTGAACAAAAAAAAGATTTTATGAAAGATGTTTTTATGTTGGATAAATATCTTATTTTACACACATGGGTTCACACATGATCCTGAAAATAATAAAGATTTAATAAATAATATGTATTTTGTGATATTTTAGATGTGAATATTATGTTGGTCAATACAGCAGTGTTGAAAATGGCCTTGACCTATGAAAAAGATTAAAAACAGTGTGTTACTCTTTAAGAAATAGCTTTTATAGAATTTATAGAATTTACTCATATAGCACGCAAACAAGAACGAGTCTTAGCTTTAAGCTTGGAAACCTGCATCTCATCAAATAGCACCTGTTTCACAGTTTCCGTATATGAGCTGGCCTGGGGAGTGACTGGTACATTTGCAGATTTCTTCAACTTATTTAAACAAAGTCAGAGAAATTCAGTTGTCCATGATATGGGCCCTTTAACTGCATAAGAGGTATTAAGTGTATCAACTCTGTGAGCGTTATTGAGTCGATGAGCTGTTTGAGCTGTAAGAGTGCTCCTTATGGAGAGCTCCTTGAGATGATAATGGACAGTGATAAACAGAGATGAAAAGCTTTCTTTCTAAATGCTTCTCATCTTTTTCACCAAATCTCCCTCCCTTCCCATCAGTATCTCGATCTCTCCCTGTCTCTGCATGCCCCGAGGGCTCTTTTAGATATCCTGTTTTTAAACACTACTTAAATTGCCTGTGCCTTGCAGCACTCCTAGGCATGTTCCCTCAGCAGCTGATGAGATCCAGGAGCTAAATCACAGGCCTGCTTCTCCTTTGCTCTAAGTAGTGCACAGTGAGTGAACCTCTGAATGCTGCCTTTCCACCTTACTGGAGACTAGAACCTAATGCTTGTGAATGACTGTGGGCTTGGATAGTGGGATGTGCATTGGCTAGGTGGGACCAGGCATCAGAAAATAGAAGGAAAGATAATGTCCAGTGCACTGTTTTTGCATGTGTGTTTGTATATACTCACACACTAGTCAGTTGACGACCGACAGTCGAGGCCCGTGGGTCAGGATCTGCCTTTTAACAGACTTCCCCATTAGCATGGCGTGCTAACCTTGCAACAACATGGTGACACGGTGTCATTTTTCACCTGCTGCCACCTTTCGTCTGTTCCCCACCTTCCCCCCTTCCTTCAATTTCCAGGCCTACATTCCAGCATCTCTACTCGAAGAGAAAGCCGTGAGTGTTTGAGATGCTTGAGCTTAAGTAATATTAGGTCCCACTTTATCCTAAGTATCTCTTATAACTGTCTAATTATGCATTAATAGCCCAGGCAGTAACTGAGCATAAGATCCATATTAGGTCCCACTCTATATTAAGTGTCTCTAATAACAGTAGAATTACACATGAGTTATCCTGGGAAAAGCTAAGCAAAATATTCATTTTAGACTCCTATGTGTATTCATTCTAATAACTGTGTAATTACACATTAATAACAAGCAATGACTGAGCAAGATTCATTTTAGACCCCTGTGTTCATTCTAATAACTGTGTAATTACACATTAATAACACAGGCAATAACTGAGCAAAAGATTCATTTTAGCCCCATGTATATTTATTCTAATAACTGTGTAATTATACATTAATAACACAGGCAATAACTGAGCAAGATTCATTTTAGCCCCATGTATATTTATTCTAATAACTGTGTAATTACACATTAATAACACAGGCAAACTGTGTAGTTACACATTACTAAGCCAGGCAACAACAATTTCACATTACTAATCAGGCAAAAGCATTGTAAAGTTACTGGTCATGTATTGGCTGTTACAGATGGATTACAGTAGTGCAAGGTTAGTTTTGCCTTGTGTAATTACACAAGCCTATCTCAATAACTAACAGCCTAGTCTCTACAATGTGGTTATACATGTGTAATAACGTGGTAATTGTGGCTGCATGAACTGCTGCTGTTACTTTGTAAAGATGCATTTGTGAAATTCCAAAACTGTTAATACACATGTAATTACACTGTAACCCAGCTGTAACCATGACTACATCACCAGTTGTTACATTATTAAATGCATTGTTAATATGTAATTACATAGTCATAAGACACCTGCATTTTATTACTTTTATTACTTTAGACTCTTCTGATTTTTGGGTTAAGTGCATGGTGATGTTTACTGGAGCTTTTCCTAAAACATGGAGCATCAGGATGTTGGTGACTAAAGACACAGAGGGGGAAAAGCTCAAGCGGTTCCCTCAGAATGTTCTCAGAGTTGGACAGATCAGTTCCTCTCTGTCGCCTCGCTGTGTATTTAGCTGCTGTGTGGGCCTCTTGTGTTTCCATACGCAGAGCCATTTGTTATCATACGTTCTTATCAACGTATCAATCAGTCTGGCTTTGAGAGATGACTCTGCTGATACAGAGCACTGCCTTCGCAAAACATCTGATGTCCGTGATCACTTGTGTGAAGGTTTTAGGCCCCTAAACTATTATTTAAGATCTTTTATCTCAGCAATTAGAGAGATATTGCTTGTAAAACACGAGGTCACATTAATGCAGTAAGAATTTCTCAGTTTGAAGAAGGTAGTTGAGATCTGGTGAGCTTGGTTCCAGATTTCTCCTAGACGCCCCCATCCTGCATGTGGAGGTGTTCGATTACGTCACCAGCTCATCTAATTTACCTTTATTAAACACTGATTTACCAAAACCAGGTGTTGGATGATCACTATATATAATAAAGCTAGACGAGAGCTTTGGAGATTTGGAGCTTTAATGATCACAGTGATGCAAAACCACAGTTTTTTATATGAATGGTGAGAGATTTAGATTTATTCTAATATTAGTGTTATACTGAGCTACTGAACACTTACTGGCCAGATAAGGAGCTTTATCATTCTAATGTTTACAGGTGCCTAAACCATTTCCATAGTACTGTATATTGCAATATTACACAAAAACCTTCTATCTCTAAAATGTCTCATTGTTTACTAAGTAAAGTTCTTTTTTACGATTTTTAAAATTTCAGATTTTCAGTAATGTGGACAATCAGATCTACAGTCATCAATGCAGCGCATGTTTTCAATGCCCCCCCACCCCCCCACCTCCACACACACACATAGTGCATTGCATTAGCTAGATACTAATTAGAGAGAAGTGTGTGTGTGTGTGTGCGCACATGCTGTTTGCTGAATAATTCTATCTGATATATTCCCCCTGATGTTATTTGGAGATTATGCTTTAATTTGCTGGACACATATTTTATGACTGCTTAGGGTGTCCTTGCATGGACAGGCCAGCCTCACTTTGGCAAACAAATTCCTGTTTTTCATTAAAAATTAAAATAATGGCAAATTAAACACCAAACGGACGAAATGAGGAGCAGAAAAATCCATTCAGGAAGAACATGAAGACAGCAAGGCATTTCTGTAGCACACATATTTCAAGTATAAATTCAGTTACTGTCGCAATCATACTCATTTTCTTCTACAGTCCAATGCAAAGATTTGTGCTCCTTTGGTCCCTTTAATACATAATTTAATTTAATTTAATTTAATTTAATACAACTGCTTATTTGTGGCTAATTGCTTATTAAAAATATATATTATTGTTTAATATTATCATATTACATATTACCTACATATATAATATAGTATTATACTATATATAAAAGGGCACGTTTACACCTGGCATTAACATGCAAATGGGTCCCCCAAGGGAATAACCTCTGTAGTACTGCTCTCATCTACTGCAAAATAAGAGCGAGAACACACACACACATACATACACAAGAGAGAAAGTAAGGGAGATAGCGAGAGAGAGAAGCCAAAATCCACAGGAATCATGAACTCATGTTACCGTTCATATTAACGTTGTCTGGCGGAATCCGATCCCAGAAAATGCATTCCGTTAACATCTGTATTAAATGTGGACAAGATCAGTCTCTGACCACCTCTGAATGTGGTGATCTGATCATAATCTGACCACAGTGTGATAAGTCAAATCTGAATGAGATCCAATCTCCAAAATCACACATTAATATCAGGTGAAAACAGGCTCTAAATTATCTCAGCATTTCTTGTAGTACCTCAGTTACATCAGATTCCAGATCAGATTACCCTTTAAAGAAAGCATCAAACTTCACAACAGAACGTTAACAACAGGGAAATAGCAACATGCTCGTAGTACTTTGAATATATTAGTAGATATAATATTAATACATCAACACCTTAAACTACTATTTAGCTGTGATGAAACTACTGTGAAACTACTGTGTTTGGCGGTGACGACACTGTAATGAAAACATATGTAACCGTGATGAAATTCTCCTAAAAGGACATTCCCTTTCTTTGCGACACTTGATAAATTGAGCTGTTTTTATTTCCTGTCTGTCTCTCTCTCTCTCTCTCTCTCTCTCTCTCTCTCTCTCTCTCTCTCTCTCTCTCTCTCTGTCTGTCGCTCTCTCATTAAAAGTCTGCTGAAAACTTTTTAAAAATTTTTTATTTAGTCTAAATATAAACAAATCCTTAACTTGAAATCATCGTAAAAACAAAAGTGTATGTGCCAGGCCTCTTTTAGTTTCAGCTGTTTGGCATTTCCTGCCATTAAGTCGATGTATTAGCAGTTGATGGCTGGAGGGAGTGCAGTCATCAGTGTATTCTCTGGAGACGTACTGAAGTGGAGAACTGAAGGCAACCAGAGAGATTCGGTCCCAACACATTCATGGACAGACCTGTTTACCAGCTCAGTCTGTCTGTGCCCTTTATCACCTCACATTTATTACAGCGCACTGAAATATGTTCCTGAAATATCTTCATATTTGGAATGCGCTTCATCGGATTCCCTCCTGTGGTTAATGACAGTCAGATCTTCGTAAAACATTTGCCACTGAGATGATGTTCGTAGCTGATATAAAATTTCCACAGGGGACTCACTCCGCAGAGGCGATCCGTTACATCTAAAACTTCAAGGACACCCGTTAATTTAAAGATCTATTATAAATGATTAATTCAATATTTATGAATATTTTAAATCTTCTAATAAATTCTCATGTATGCCATTAAGCTCTACATTTATCCGCAGATGCGAGGAAGGGGAGCAGGCTACATGCAGGTTTCTCATATTCGGCGTGGCATGATGGTCCTGCACGGCTAGTGTTTTGACGTATGATTTATCCTACAATGAAATCGTTTTATGCTATCCATTATGCAATCTATAAAAAGGTGTGGATTTTCGGAGAGCCCGGATCTGACGCGCCACTGCCGGCATACAAAGCGGCCACTCTTCATAAATCCCATTATGGCCATACTGTTGGTAGCAACGCTTTCCTCGTCCGCCCACCGCAAGCCCTCCGAGCTCTAACGCCTAACAAAGAAATATGATGTGCTACAAGATCCAGCCTTCAGAAGAAACAGTAGTATCGTTGGTACACACTCGTACCACCTTTGATTAGGCACCATGTAGCCTGTGTACTTCAAGCGTGAACGTATTTCCTCTTCTCTTGCAGCTACTTGTAAACACCACACTCTCCTCCCTTATGTTCTTACAGTCTTCCACCATTAAAACTGTGCAGAGCAAACGCAGAGCCTTAGGCTACACTGAGTGGAAATGTGGTGGAGACTCATACCATGCTCAACAAGACATCACACCACTTCATTACCACAGGTCTGGCCTACAAAACCTATACAAGCTCTAGAGTGAAGAGAAAGCACCACTAAATAATACATGAAAGGAGCATGGGAGAGTTAGCATGCTGGGATTAGCATAGCATAGTTTTCCCCTTTGCCAAAGTGAATCAGAGACCAGGGAGGTTCTGATTGCGACACTTCTGACCGAGCAGATAGGGAGGAGGAAGAGGAAATGAGAGGATAGGAAGAGCGCATTTCTTATTTCTACTGATGATGGTCTTCTCATGCTAAGGCTAAGTCTTTATCGTCTACCAGCTTGGAATTGTCCCTTGATCTTTTTCTGTTATCCCACAGCTATAGGTTTGATTTGTCATCAGTCATTAGACCATTATTGCTGTATCCTACGAGTACATGCCGCTTAACAAGTCTTGCTTTAATCATGCTTAATTTTAGCAAGACAAGTGAGGTTGCTAGAAGATATTGACAGGAATAGTGTGCTTCGGATGACTTGAAATATCTGCCCTAGGAGAACTTTAAACATGGAGCGCCTCAATCACCTACATGGTTCTCCATGCTGCTCCGGGCTTTAGAGAAATATAGCAGCGTGGAGAACAGCGATGCTACGGGGCCTCTGGGATGATATGCTTCTGGAGTCCTTTGAAGACGCTGACAAGAGGATGTAATCTATCTCAAAACAATGGATTCGGTTTAAGAGCCATATTGATTCAAAGCCATCCCCCTCATCATCGTTCTCATTATCCATACCATAGATTGGCCAGACCTGCACCATATTGCTCGAAGTGTCGGTCCACTGTGGGCTACTGTGTCCCACACTCTCCGGGCTAACCTCCTGCTCTCTCACACTGTTTTAATAATGCTTTAAGGTGCTGCACAGGCTTTTAAAGGAAATGAGATGGACCCAGCGAGGAGGCCTTTAACAGGGGAAGAGCCCATTGAAGCGCCAGCGAAACGGCCCTGCTAACGCCCAGGCTCCCTCCAAGCCGCTCAATACCATCTGCAACCTTTTAACTCACTCAAATTAAGTTTAGGCGTCCTTCAGAATGCCTGACTCTATTCATCTCCCATTTAGGGCCCATTGAAAAGAGCGCCACTGCCCGTGCATGTACTGCTGTAAGCAATACAATATCTATTAGATTACAGTGGCAGCCCTTTGCCTTAGCGGCTAGCGAGGTGGGCCACCGCTCAATGATATTGTGGCTCTTTCATTGAGGCCTCAGACAGGAGGTGAAAGAGCTGGATGGGGCCTTTGAGTTCTCCGTTACGTGAGAGGCTTTTAATATGAGGTTTTCATAATCTGATTTGTTAAAGAGAGTTCCTCTGGATAATGCAATGCATCAGAGGGAGGGCACTGGCGATGTTACGGATATTTATTAAAAGGCTGCAAAGGTCCTAGCTTTGTCACTGCATGCGGTACCAGCACTCTAGCCAGGAGACAAAAGGCCGTGATATCGCACTTATCTTTCCCTCAGGATTTGAAAACAAGCTCTAATGAAGCAAATCTCCCACGCATGAAGCTTCTAAGTCCAAAAAAACCCTGCCCATTATCTCACGCAGACCTTAAAAAAAAAACACGTCGAGAAAAGCCAAGCCAGGGTTTTGTGTCATGGCCACAGCCTGTGGCCTATCCTCTTCATAAGCAGCCTTCAGCGCGCCCGTAGAAAAACAGCTTGACATGCCACGGGTGATGGGTGATTTGCAAAGAGGACAAGTGCATTAGAATAAAACCTCAGCGGTGATCCTTCAAGCTGTCAGCCGTACATATTTCATTATTTTCATAAATCAAGGTGCTGAGATGGCTCACTCTGGCGCGCCCGCAGACTGATGGCTTCCACTCATAACCGCCGGCGGCGGGAGGCAAACTGCCCTGTGATCCAGTCACTGCTAAGTGTTAAAGATGATCTCCAGCCCCCGAGCTCTTCTTTTTTCCCCACTCTCCCTCCATCTCTGCCTCCTTTCACTGAAGGACATTCTTTAGAGGTTCATCTCTCCATCCCCACATTAGATAAATAGAAAGTAAGGGCTTGATGGAGCAGAAGGGATGTATTACAAGGTTTGACCCTTTTTGTAACATCTCCCACTTCCTCCTTTCTTTCTCATTTTGATTCATTTATCTCTTCTTTCACCTTGGTGGAAGCAGACTGGCCTCTATATACGATATCCTTTGAATGGATATGCTCAAGCATGCCACTTTTGCAGCGAGCAGATTCCTGCTATAATGCGGGAGCTCCGCAATGGCCTCCTGCATGTTCATCCTGTGACCCCCATACCTCAGTGATATGAAGGTGATATGTTTATGGGTCATCAGGTATGCCTGACTGCTCTTAGTTGTTGTATATTAATCAATAGCAATATGATTAGGCCTCATGCCGCTGGTATGCATTATTAAAAGCCAGGAACGCTGGACGGGTGTATGTTTGCCTTTCAAATTAAATTTAGTGTCAATAATTAATGCATGGGATTAATGTGTGAGGACCTTGCTCCGATGGTGCAGGAGAGCCTGATTCGGTATTGACCAGCCATAAGTGTGTGTGTGTGTGTGTGATTGCTTTGGCCTTGGGTGGTCACTTACTCATTCCCCAGGAGACAGACCCTGCGAAGGGGACAGATCCGCACGGTTCAGAATTCATCATTAATAATTTCTCCCTCATATTAAATTACCTCAACTTGTAGTTAGATATGTCATAAGGCCTCTAATTGAATCAGTCCTCAGTATGAAGGTGAGCATCCAGAATTTGGAGATATAGTTTTGATGAGCGCTCTGGTGTGAAATGGTGCATAGGCCCAGGATCATGTAGGGTCATAAGTGGCTTAGATCTGACTGTGTGTCTTCAGATTTGATTTGATGTTGGTGGCTGGGCTCCACTGAGGACGCAGTGATATGATCTCAGAGGTTTGGGGTTTGATTTTCATCAGAAGGAGAGCATAGCCTACATTTAAACCTGGAGAGATCTTCTCTTTACTTTGGCAAAGTCAAGCTGGGAGTGTGAAGAAGTTAACTATTTGTGGGGCTGGTGACCCCAGTGCTCTTCCAGCCACTTCAAGGTTGTATATGTGCGTATGTGTGCGTGTATATATATATATATATATATATATGTGTGTGTGTGTGTGTGTGTGTGTGTGTGTGTGTGTGTCTGTGTGAATGAGTGTGTGTGTTTCCATGAAGGAGAGACCTAATCTTACCTGCTATCATTTCCTGAATGACCTCAGCTTTCAGCTTGTGATGGATTATATTCTGCACACAGACATTAATTTTCCGGAACAAGAGGGCAAGCAAAAAAAAAAGACTTCTCACCAGAAGACTATGCTGGTGCAAGGGTAATTTTGTGAAACAACAACAGTGTGGGGTCACAGAAGCAGCCTAGCTTTGCTCTGTATGAAAACGGTATGGAAATTTCCTCTCAGGATATCAATGACCAAAATAAGGTAGTTGTAAATATAGTGAAACTGTGTACCACTAATTCTCATTCACTACCCCCCTAATCATGACAATGAATTTTCCATAAAATCTCCCACAATAAGAATACAGCATTGCTGCTGTCTGAGTGCGTTTTGGTTTAAAAACAAACAAACAAACAAACAAACAAACAAAAAGTATCTGGCAGTAAAGCAGCACTTAGCCAAACAGCCTGCCTGACAGCTAACTTTACTACCGTTCATACCTATCAACATTACATAGTTATTGTTTAGAGAAGCTACAAAACCAACAAACCTGTGGGATTGTGAGAAAAAGTATGCTATGTGAAGCAGACCATTCAGTTTCCTCATATCACTGCTGTCCAATGCAAAACTTGTGCCTCCATTTTTGTCAAAAACAAAAATTAATTCAATAAATGAACTTCCATTCAAAGTCACCATTTTGGTGCACGTTTCTCATTGGACAGCACCGATATGGTGTTTGTGTTTACAGTTGCAGTGGAAATGATTCAGTCCTCATTGTAATAAAACAAGAACAATTTAAATAGCTCACGAGAAGTGATGCTGCAGTCTCAGAATTATTCAACCCTCTGAATAGAATCCCTCATAAGAGCACACATATGCAAAACTGGATGGGGGTCCAGCCATGTTTAGAGGTTGCACTACCCGAACACAGACACTTCCTGCCTAGTAATTAACTGGTAAGTTGAATCAGGTGTGTTTGAGTAGGGCAACCACCAAACCTTGCTCGAGACCAGTCCTCCAGGACTGGACTTGTGCACCCCTGGGTTAGGGGTTTGTTGACTGTGAGGTTTGATCGCAATGTTACAAATATGGCTAATATGGCTAAGTCAAGACAAGTGTCCAGAAAGTTCAGAGAAGAGATCACTCCCTCACACAAGCGAGGAATAGGATATAAAAAGAGCAAAGGCCCTGAATGTTTCTAGAGATACAGTCCACAGAGTTCACAAGTTCAAAGTTAAAGGAACACTGGTTACACTGGTTACCTGCAGCAAGATTTGGTAGTAGCAGGCACTGAGGTTTCAGTTTGCGCAATAAGGCGCATTCTAAACGCTAAAGGTCTCCATGCCCGTGCACCTCTTCTGACCCAAAAGCACAAGAAAAGTCAGCTCCAGTCTACTCAAAACCATATAAATAATCCCCAGACGTTATGGGATTGTGTTCTGTGGAGCAAACTTTTTGAAAAGAACACCCTAGCTACAGTGAAGTATGGCGGAGGCAGTGTGTGCATGGCAAGATGGATTTAATCAAGGTTCAGGGCATCCTGGAAGAACGTCATGCCATTTGTGAGGAAGCTGGGACGCTTCTTGATTTCAGCAGAAATGGAAGATTCTGTACTGGCCATCATGGTCACCTGACTTGAACACCATAGGAAATCTTAGGTGTGGTTTCAGGAAGGCAGTTGCAGCATGCAAACTCAATATAATAATATTAGCGGAGGCCACTGCCTAGGAATGGGCTACGATTCCTCAGGGACACTGCCAGAAGCTGGGGTCTGGCTGTGCATTATAATTGTAGCAGGTCATAACAGAAAAAGGTGCTCTACTAAAGACGCCTGTCATAAATAATTGTGTTGGTAATGTTGGTCTTGTTTGATTGGTTCATTGTAAACAGCTGAAAGTTTGCAGATGTTACGAATTGTCAGTGGGGGTTGAATAATTTTGACTGGTACTTTTAAAAAGTGAAATCTTTAGCACATTGGCATTTTTTTTTATTTTGCAGCCATTTTGCAACAGCATTAACATCAGATTAAGAATGTTGGTGATTAATGTGAGAAAAAAAACCTGACAGTGTCTGCAAATCTCTGTCTGAATTTGTGCACATTTCTTTCACCTTATAATTAAATGTGATTTTATAGTGGATTGTTGTAGTATATAGACTCAAATCTGGCAAAAAAAAGAAACCAAAGAAAACGAGTTTTATACTTCTTTAATGTCGCTGGTGTGCCTGGTATCAGTTATGCAACCTCCATGTGTGCAAAGGTGTAATGCAGCCAAATTGAAGAGTTCATTAGAATCAGTAACCAGTGTGAGTGCTTTGGCTAACGACCAGCATTGATTTTTGAGCCAGCCCTGAATCTAAGTCTAACTTTGGGCCTTTAAATCATAGGGACCTTGGCAGAACATGGGTTGTCCAGTCAGGCATATCATGCCACAGAAAGGAGATTCTGATGAAAAAAAGATTTTTGACACCTGTCAGTCTGCAATCAGAGCCATGCCTTCTAAATGGAACATCACTTAATCTTCCCAGACAATCATCCAGGAAGTGGCAAAGAACCCATGAACATCATCTAGAAGAAGCATCCTGTCTCAGCTAGTGTAACTAGTGTAGCTTCTCATTGGTACCCTCCCCCAAATGTGCCCTTAATCAAACCTCTCATGTAACCTTATTACATAAACAATTTTTCTTATGCATTAAAACTGATAAACCATCTCATTCCTAGCTCTGTACCACTGCACTAGCGGACAGTGTTCTTTTTAGCATGTGGCTACTTCACTAGGAACCAAGTCGAATTGAATCCACTGTGCCTGTCTAATAGTGTCAGAGCATTCATTTAAAATGGACTTCTTTCCTTTGTCTCTTGGTGTATGCTCATTTTCCAGCTTGGAGCCTTTGTTCCCTCCCATCCTTTTTCAGATACTCTTCATATTGCAGTAAATGTGTAATTATCCTCAGTCCTGCTCCTCCATTCTGTTCATCTGGAGCAGTTAGGTAAGCTTTCTCAGGTGCTAACCCCCCTTCTACACACACGCGCACACACACTTTGGGAGTATTATCATAAATACAGCACATTAACACTTGTTCCTCCCTGTCAGCGTATGAATTAAGACTGCAGGTGCCCCGTGGAGCTTTAGCCCCCACACTAATTAAGCGGCGGTAATTAGGCCTGGGCTGCTCTCTCCTGTGCCTACTCAGCTCTAAAGAACAGAACAGGGGAGACTCAGGTGCGGCCCCAGTGCTGCGCGGTACCTGTGAGAGAGGGATTGTGCTCTATTATTGACTGCACAGGTCGGACGATTGAAATATCACTCCGCCCCAGCATGTGTGGATGGCTCTCTAAGAAAGGAAAGTGCTCTGGGTGAAGAGGAAGGTGGGCTGCAGTTGGAAAGGGGGCAGAGCTGAGGTGGATCTGGGTTAGAGCTTACATTAGCAGTTGCGTTTATGCCATTTGGTAGATGCTCTTATCCAGAGCTACATACACAAGTGCTTTACTGTGCACTTGGACGGCTTGTCTTCATGATACTGCAAATAAGCCTACAGAAAACATCAAGCTGAGGCAGGTATTTTGACACACTTGATCTGTTGATAGAAACAACAGGGCCCTCTGCATTATAATTGCTAGGGTGTGCATTGTAATAAATGCAAAAGTTTATAGGTGCCTACACGAATCAGCCATAAAATTGGGGTAGGGTGAAGATGAGTATATTCATGGGGTATATATTTTAGGCAGCAAGTGAACAGTCTGTTCCTGTTATGTGTTAAAAGCAGTAATCCATGATCCATAGGGGCCTCCCTCACATCTTACAGGACTTCTTCTGCTAACATCTTTGTACCAAGATTCCACAGGACACCTTCAGAGATCCTCTTATGGTCAGACCTGTTGTGACGGTACAAGGGAGAGCTACTTAGTATTAGTGTAGTAATGTTATGGCTGATTAGTGTATTTTTTAATTCAATTAGGGGACTATGTGAAGAGGTTTGTGCTTCTTAAAGAACATATGAAGCTTATTGAGGAAGTGGATGTTCAGTCTGAGTTCAGAGCTGTTGGTACAGTTCTTAATGAAAGGTGGGATTCATCTGCATCTATGGAACAGCTTGGGCTAGTGGATTTTATTTGTTTATTGATGGTTTTCCTCCCAATTTACAATGTGGCATATATATTACCCTATACCCTATGTATTTAGGCCTGCCCACTCTATGTTGTCAGGTTGACCAATCATAATATTCTTGGTAGACTGTAGATGTTTCTTCTAAGCAGTGTTTGGACATTGGATTAGTCTAAAAGAATCAGGCTTTTTGGCCCACTAGACAATCCTAATTAGTGGACAGTCCTAAGACTGTTCACATTTCATATCATGGCTGTCACACAAAAACCTTTCTCTTTTTGATGTAGTCTGAATCTAGTTGTTGTTCTTTAGATTGTGACAAACTTTCGTGATGAATGGACCAACAGAAATGTTCCATTTTCTCTTGGAAAGTTGCAGTTTTGGGGGATACAAGGGTTTTGTATGTTAGCAAGAATATTAAGCTTAAGCCTGTCTCCTCCTCTCCTCTTCGTCTTGATGTCACCACATTCTTTGGCCACATAGCACTGGTTTTGGCCCACGTTGCCAGCATTGTCAAGCATTTTCAGCACACTTGATTGCTGTCCAGTCATGCTTGATTAGCCGGTATGTGGCTTGGCAGAGGGAATGGGAGGGGGTTTCTCCAGTAAGCACACATTTTCAAAGACCCCCAGTCACCGGCAGCGCATGGCACAGCTGGTATTGTGATTGTGCTCTTTGATAGAGAACATGAAACTACTCTCAGGAGAGAGCTGGACAATCTTGTACTGTTGTTCATCACTCCATCCCAGGCGACTGTGTCCGTGTCCTGACCCTGTCACCGTGGCAACACATAAACTAAGAGCAAGGTATCTCCTGTGTACCCTTTCTTTCTCTATCTCTCTCTGTGTCTCACTCACACACACACACACACACACACACACTCGCACACAAATCTGTGCAGCTGTAGACATAGTGTCTGGCTGCTCTCCACAGAGACGAGGCCGTATCCAAACAGCAGTGAGGGCTGTGTCTGGCTCTGCTGTTCTAACAGAGACAGACATTCTGCCTGCAAGCCTGGTCCGGGCAGCTTAGGAGCTCAGCTTCACACACATCTTAAAGAGCCTGTATTGTGGAATAACACAATTACCTTTAATTAGTGTGTGTTTTCTAATGAAAGAACTATGTAAACAGTGTTAAAGTTTCAAAAAAGTAGTAGTTTAGTACACAGTCTGTATTTGGAAACAATGTTTTGTGATTTACATGTGATCACAGATTGAACCTTCAGCAAATTAGCTGTTAGCGGTTGATGTAGGACATTGGTTTCTCTTTAGCATACTGGGGTTCCATTCACTACGCCAGTAAGAGTCCATGGGCAAGACATCAGCTAAATTTGGCATCAGCCATATTTCATAAATATAAATGCAAACATAGCCCTGCTCACTCAAGTTGACGTGATAAAGTCTTTTCTTTGCTGAATGAGAGACACTACATGTCAGCTATTCATAGCTAAGACAAATGTGAGGCACTCTGTTCAAAAACTGCAGCTGAGGTGGAGGTGGGCCATGCTACAAGACAATGATCTAAAAACATTCCAGTAAAAAACATTAAATAAAGCAATGTAGAGTTCTAGAGATGCTGAGTCAAAGCCAGAATATGAATGCTATTGAGAAGCTGTGGGGTGATTTGAAATGGGCAAGAAGCCCCTCAAACACAGCTGAAAGAGTTCTGCATGGAGGTGTAGGGCAAGATTTCTCCCAGTTGATGTCAGAAACGTCTAATTTGGGTTATTTCGGTCAAAAGGGAAATGCCAGCTACCAGACATTTCTTAATCTCTCAGTATTGTACAAATAAACATCAGTTGCCCACATGTTTAAATATGTTAAAAACACAAAATGATTTCGTTAGTGTGTCCTCATTTTTTCACATTAACGACCCTAAATGCAAAGTACCAAAACGTAGCAGTTATGAGGCGAGATGGGAAAATGCTTTATGGCTGTTTCTGGTTTCTGGACTTTAGGGATAAGAAAACAGGAAGAAAAATGTAGGCTATGAGCCCTTTAAAGCTAAAGCTGCAGCCAGACAGCTGAGACTGGAGCAGCTCTGCCTCTTGGCTCATAGCAATCGAGTGCAATACATGCAGTACACACTGATTGTAGATCAGCTTGTCTGTGATTTCCTTATAGCTTCTCAAATCTGTATAGGACTCTTGAGTAGGCTACTGAATGTCCTCACTGTGAGTTGGACAATAGTCCAACGGTATAAAGAAAGCTGACTGAACTGAAAAGTTTGCATTGAACTGATTGTGGCACAATTTCAAAAGTAGTTCTGTGGATGTATTTAAGTAGTTCTACAGTATGTTACTTTATTCAGTGATGTGCTTGAACAAAGCCCTTTCTCAGTTTGGTTTTAGTGTATTCAGAGAGAGAAAGGGGGAAAGAGAGAATGAGAACAAGATGTTCCTGGCTTTAAGGCTCTCCTGTGGGTTGTAAAACAGGTACTTGGAGAGGCTTTCTGGATTCTTCTCCATTTTTATAAATATTTTGCCTCCTGCCCTCTGTCATGTTAAGGTAGTGATTTACCAGAAGCAGTGCAGAAAGGACACCATCTGAGGCATTACAACTTCTTAAAGAGGTAAATCGGTTTAAAAATATGCCTTAGAAAATCAAGAATTCAGGTAAAACAGACTGTTTTTTTGGTTCCTGTGGGACTGTATGGCCATTTAACCAGGAAAGGCCAGGAATCCTGGGGTAAACAGGAATGATCTAGTTGTTACAATGGCCACACCCAAGGATCACCGATAACATTTGCTATAGAATTGAGTATAAACATGATTGTTAATTAAGTATATGATTTAACATACATTAATATATTATACTTCACTCTATAATGAATCTTATGTATCTTTTCACTATTCCATCACTATTCCATCACTATTTTATTTTATTTTATTTTATTTTTTACAACAGCAAAGGATATTCCCCTTATTTAAGACAAAAATTATGGTATGTGTGTGGGGGGTCAATCTTTGTTTACTTTGTGATAGAACAAAGTGCGACAATGGATCAATTGATATGGGTTATAGCCACAGTGGTGATAAACATACAGTAAGCAGATGCTCATTTAGAGGGTGTCACGATAATAATAGGAAGGAATTTTGCTTGAACAACACAGAGATCAGAGTGATGTGAGGCACCATGTAATTTATATCTACCGCCTTCTAAAGAAGAGGACCTGTGTCTATGGCTAAAGGCACCCAAACGTCCATACGTCTGCTCTTACCTTTTTAAGGAGGGAACACCAACACCAGAACATCCTTACCTAGAAAAATGGTGTTCTGGTAAAATACATGCATTTTGTAAGGCTCTTACATTAGCTCTTAGTCTGACTCAGATTTTGCGTTGTGTTGGAAAGCTAGTTAGCTATTCTCTGAATAGCACAAAATAACATTAAATAGTCTGTTGGCATGTTGGGTTAGCATAGCTGGCCACTTTATGATCATTGTCCACAGCAGTAGCCTACTTCAGACTGCATTCACTTTGAAGACAAAGACGAAGACAACATGGTCAACAAGGCAGCCAGTTCAACAGCCAGACCCAAGGTTTTGGATTGTAAAGCTGTTGGTTGGTTGTTTTGTGCTGCGAACCTCTCGTTCTACCACGTCCAACAAGTGTACTACTAGATCTGGTGACCGGAAAGACCACTGAAGACCACTGCTCTCATTATCATGTTCATGAAACCAGTTAGCGATTACTTTTGCTTTGCGACCTGGTGTATTATCATGCTGGAAGTAGCATTTAGAATATTGGTAAGTTAAGGTAAAGTGTGGTCATGAAGGGATGCACATGGTCAGCAACTGTACTCCAGTAGACTGCGGCATCCAAGTGATGACTGATTGGTGTTAACAGGCCCAAACTGTATATAAAAAATGTTTTTTTAATATTTAAAAGCATGGAATGGAAATATAATGAAGGAGTTAGATGAATCAAATGACTCAATACATTTTTAGACTTACAACCAGTCTAAATACCTGAATACTGATGCTAATGGATCACTGTAATGTTTCCCTTTTTTTGCCCTTCTTTTAGTAAGACAGAATGGTCAATAAGGCATTCACTCCAGAAGCCAACCCCAAAGCCTTGGATTGTAATGCTGTTGATTGGTTGACCCCACTCAAAGGAGATGTATCATCTGTAGGTAGAAGGGGAGGAAATTGTGGCGTGGTTTATTTTTCACACATTATTATTTCATAGAGTGACTGTGCAGTGCGTGGGAATCTCATTGGCTGCCATTACCTCAACTCTCAATGGAGTAAACTAATTTCACCACCTGCCCCCGTACAAAAATGCTGCCTGAATTTAGTCCCAGAATGGATATTGGAATTATTTCTGTGTTGAACTCATGTTTTACTTTTCTCTCCTGCACCCCCAACCCCCCCCCCCCCCCCCCCCCCTCCTTTCTCCTCCACCTTCTCCTCCTCCTCACTCGCTCCGTCTGGGCAGCTTTAATGGCCTGGGTTCCAGGCCTCACAGTGTTATTAATGGAGGCTCTGAGCTGGGAGACTATTGGCTGTGTGCTCAGCAAAGGACGGTGGGGAATTGAGTGTTTGTTGATTATTCCTCCGCTTTTTTTGTTTATACAAGTTCCCTTGTTTGATGTTGCTCTCTCACGGCATCTCACCTCCGCTTGCTCTCGTCCTCTCGCGTGCACACTCCCTCTTTCTCTGACTGTCTGTCTTCTCTTGCTCTCTGTGTCTCTCAGTACTTTTTTTGGTCGCATCATTGCTCCCTCTCTCTTTACCTCTGTCTGTGGGCCTGTGTGTGTGTCTGTGATAGCCCCAGACATCCAGACTCTTCTTCTTCTGTTCCAGCATCATTACCTGTCTGGGTTGCTGTGTGTGTGTGTGTGTGTGTGTGTGTTTGTGTGTGTGTGTGTCTGTTTGGGTTCCAGCAGCAGGGTTCCAGTATAGTTCAGTCCTTCTTTCACTGGCTGTACTGATGACTCGTTGTTCAGGGTAGGAAACAGGGGAGTGGGAGGGGCGGGGGTTGATGGAGGGGGGGGGGGGGTAAGAATAGATTTATGAAATGAACCATTTCAAATGGCATTATCTCCCCCCTGCCAGCCACGCCTTACATAAATCAAAGCCCAGCCGCATACAATGGAACATTTGTTACCACCTCGTTTCCTCTCTTTCTCTCCTGGTTTCATACTCTTTCTGTGCTCTCCTGGATGCTCTCTCTTGTCCCCCCTCTCTCTCTCTCTTTCTCTGTCCATCTCTTGCTCTCTCTCTATACACTCTTAAATATGCAATTCTGGAGAAGAACCACTTTTGGAAGAACTACTATGAGATGTAAAAGAGAACCGTCTTATATCATATATTTGCCAAGCAAATTATTAGGAACGCCAATACACCAATACTGGGCAGGACCTCTTTTAGCTCTCAAAACATCTTCAGTTCTTCATGGCATGGATTCCACAAATTGTTATTGTGGGATTCTGATCCACGCTGACATGATTGCATCAAACAATTCCAGCAGATCTTTCAGGAGCACTTTCAGGCCCTGGAACACCCATTCTACCACTTCCCGAAGATTTGTCTCCAGATCTAATGACTGAGAAGACCAGCGACGAGCACTGAACTCCTGGTCATGTTCATAAAACCAGTTTGAGATGACTTTTGCTTTGTGACATGGTGCATCATCATGCTGGAAGTAGTCAATAGAAGATGGGTAAATTGTGGTTAAGAGATGCAGCAATATGCTTGAATTAAACAATGAGTGATTGGTGTTAGCAGCCCAAAGTGTGCCAAGAGAAACATTCCCCACACCATTACACCACCTCCATCAACCTGCTCTGCTGGCACCAAATTCTGACCAAGAGCAAAAATCAAGATTCCTCAGATCAGGCTATGCTTTTCTCAATCATCAACTGTCTAGTTTTCATGAGTCTGTACCCACTGCAGCCTCGGCTTTCTGTTACTGGCTGAGAGTGGGACGCAACATGGTGCTGTTGTAGCCCATCCACCTTGAGGTTTGACTTGTGCGTTCGGGGACGATTTTCTGCTCACCACAATTATACAGAGTGCCCACCTTTGTTACTCTAGCCTTTCTGTCACCTCGAATGGCATGTCCGTCTGCATGTTTGTTGTTTATTACACAGTTCTGAGCGAACTCTGTTGACTGCTGTGAAGGAAAGCACCAGAGGTTTAGCAGTTCTAAAAATATTGTCTGACACCAACAATCATGCCAGATCACATCTTCCCAGTTCTAATGGTTAGTGTAAACATTGCCTGAAGCTGCACTGCTGCCACACAATTGGCTGACTGGATAATTGCATGAATGAGCAGGTGTAGAGGTGTTCCTAATAGGGTGCCTGATGTTCTAGTGTGCATAGTTTTTCTAGAAGTTTTTGCCCAGGCCAAACATGACTGGTTTTGTGTGCCTGTGGATACACAGCTGCAACATTTGCTGAAACACGCTGGTAGCACACAGCTGAGTAAAAGCCCTCTCCCAAACCTGATATCCTTTATTCATTCATGCAATAATTCTTCACACCATAACCCCATCACAGGGACACAGTCATTAACACCAAAGAAGAAGCCATATCATCCTTAATGGTCCTGCAATGGATTGTAATCTGTTAGAATAACCAAACTCTGAGTGTGTGTTTGTGTGGTGAGGCAGTGGGTGGAGCTAGAAGAGATTGGAAATGGGAAAAAGACAGAGTGACCTTTTTCCTTCTGAGAGGATGCTGTAGGTTGATCTAAGACAGTTGGGGTGGAAGTAGTGGTGACAGGTGTGTGTGTGGATTTGTAGATGGCACAGGAAGTGTCTGCCTAAAGGATGCAGGCTTAGTGCCACCCTGCCCACCGGCCCACTGCTGCCCCACAGGGTGGAGAACAGCCTAATGAGACTATGTATGTGTGTATGTGTTTGCTTGTGTGTGTGTGTGTGTGTGTGTATATGTGTGTGTGTTTGTTTTGTTGTTCTTGCGGAAGTCTCCTTGCCCAGGGCCAATGTCCTTCAACTCTGGCATCTGTCTTTTTCTCCCCTACTGTAAGACTGCTGTGCTTGTGTGTGTATGTGTGTGTGTGTGTATGTGTGTGTGTCTGTGTGTGTGCTTGACAAGATAAAAAACAATATTTTTGACTTGTTGTTGTGTGAAAGCTTTATGTAGGCTCTTGTGTGTCATTAAATGGTGTGTGTGAGCTGCGGTGCGTCTTTGGTCAGATGTCAGTGACTGTAAACAGCTTTGTTGGGTTTATATAGAGATCAAACAGGAGGAGTTCACTAAAGCTGACATCGCTCCATAAGGGACCACTGAACAGGTGTTATACGGACAGGAGGAAGTTCTGCCAGGCAAGTGTGTGTGTATGTGTGTGTGTGTGTGTGTGTGTGTGTGTGTGTGTGTGTGTGTGTGTGTGTCTGAGCCAGAGTGAGAGCGAGAGTGAGGGAGAGTATCCCATTAGGATATCTCAATTATTTTACGGCTCTGGAGTCCGACCTGTTGGCTTCTGTGGGCTTTGAGTAACAGACAGTTCATTGTCCTACATCTTTCTCTCTCTCCCTCTCTCTCATACATGATTGTACTCTGCTAGGATCTCATTTTGATGTAGACACATTTACATTTAAAGCAGCGATATGCAAGGATTGGTATTTCTTGCTCCTGTGCTCCCCCTACAGTCAGGACGTATAGTTTGCGCTTTGCAGGCATGCATTTCTGGACAAGCTGAGAGATACAGAACAGTCACTAAAAGCGAACAAATCAGGTGGACTAAGTTGGTAGAGCAGTATTACAGGATAGTACCCAAAGATGACTACGGTTGGACACCATTAGGCCTGCCTCAGCAAAGATACATAGTGTGGCGTCCCAAGCCCAGAGTAGCAAAGACAGAGATGCTGTTCTCCCTGTTACGAGTCAATGGTGCGTCACAGTGATATTGAAGCTGTTCTTTGTAGGTAAATATACTACATAATCATATTACCAGCTAGTGGGAAAAGGCTCCAAAAGAGTCCAAATATAGCTCAGATACTACTCAGATATAAGCTTAGACCAGGACAGAGAAAAGTCTCGTCTTTAACACATCTTGAGAGGTGGTGGGTCAAGCCGAGGCATACTTAAAGCTCGAAGGACTTTTGTTTGGGATTAGGTTTTGACCATCGGCATCAAATACAGAAGGACTGGTGCCTTTTTGGCTTTGTAGGCTTTTCAGGGTTTTGAATCTGATGCTTGCTGCTACAGGAAGTCAGTGAAAAGCACGCAGCAGAGGAGTAACATGAATGAACCAGGGAACATTGAAGACAATTAGTGCCGTCACATTCTCAGTTGCGAGGACCATGTTGATGGTTTTGAATTGGCGAGAGTGAATTTTGTAGTATGAAAGTGGTTTGTATAGTCTGGGTACCACTGGTGTGCTAGCCTCAGTTGATGGCCAGTCCCAGTGTGCTCTTAAAGAGAAGGCAGTGAGAGTATCCTTCAAAAAAAACTATTTACAGTGTAGTAATGTGTTGAGATGTCTTAAAAACAGGATAGTAGCCTTCTGGTCTTGAACATACTACTACTACTACTACTAAAACTCTACCACACACACACACACACACACACACACACACATATATATACACACATACACACACACACACACAATAGACTGTTAGACAGAGAAAATCAAAATGAGGGAGTGGGAGAGGTAAAGAAATAAGGAGAAGGAGTGGTTTATTCACAGCCCCAGCTGTCATTCCCTGTGGACGTATAAAGCTGTCAGACCATTTAAACACGCACACACACACACACACACACACACACACACACACACTCTCCCTCCCACCACTTTCCCTTTGTTTATGTCCTTCTTGTTTGCATGGATGCAGTTTAAACATGCAGCACATGTGTAACCTGTGTATGGCATATTACTTCATGTGTATCTATGTTTGTCGCATAGACAAATATAAATATAATTGTGTCATATTTTATTCACAATATGAACATATGAACTGAATATATAAGTTGTGTCCGAATTTGATCATTGTCTGCTGGTGTAACTTTCCAATGCAATGTATTGTAATCTGTTAGTATAACCAAACTGTGTGTGTGTGTGTGTGTGTGTGTGTGTGTGTGTGTGTGTGTCTGATGTAACTTTCCAAGAGAATATTCATTACCTTTAAACTGCTGTGATTTACACAGTTACACAGCTCATTCACAAAAAGTGTGGTGAACATGTTCACCTCATGAACATAAAGGGTCTAATTCTTCATTTTCACACTCTACTGTGGTCCACCTACCTATTCCATGAATATGTAATGAGCTTTAATTTGGGAATCTGATAAATAAAATATGGTCCTTCGTAACCCAGGGAAGACGACGACACAATGAGAGCACGTTATGTTTTCCAGCACTGGTAGAAGTCTAATTTTGTGTTGTCTTGTGGTGTGACAGTCATGTCCTATACTGTGACATGAAATATGCCCTAATAAATGACTGTTTTTTTTTACAAACTTTTTAAAAACTACATCTTTCTGTAATACTTGTGTTCACTTTGTGAGAGGATTTTAGATTCCTCTAAACTCTAGATTTTGAGTTTAGAGGAATCTAACCCCCCCGGTTATCTCAGCATTTGTTCAGTAGACAGTTAATAAAACACACATATTCTGTTTCATTTTTTTGGTTTGGGAAATTCTCTTCTTACATTTTGTTCAGTTATGTCTTAGCCTTAACTCATTGAAACAAGCAGTAAAGGGCAAATTATAAACTCTCAGTAAATATCATGTATATTTGTATATGTATATTTCCCAGGGATCTTGTATCTTTAAAATAGACAAAGAGGACAAATCTTCTTAACTTTCAATGGAAGTCAGTATAAAAAGATTTGATTACAAGTCACAAAAGGAGATTTTATTTCTCTGTAACAGTAATGATTATGATTATGATGATGATGATGTGTGTGCGTGTGTGTGTGTCTGTGTGTGTGTAGAATGTAGAATGTAGAAGCTCTACATTTTTGTTCTGTTTTCAGAACAAATTGGAACCTGTTGAAATAGAATGTAAATTCAATTCATGTACACTATCCGTCCAAATGTTGAGTTGTGTTTCCTTTGCTGCAGTAACAGCATCTGCTCTTCTGGAAAGGCCCTACACTAGATTTTGGAACATTGCAGTGATAATGGATGATTAGTTACAGATGAAAAATGCCACTCAAACTTAGCCCACAGGTATTGGCTGGAGCTCTAGAGAAGTCTGCTCCACTGCTCCATAGCCCAGTGCTGCAGGCTTTATACTCTATCCACTGAATGGCATTGGGTATGATGACTTTGGACTCATGCATGGCTGCTCCGGACTGTCCTGTTATATGGGCAATGCTTTTCTATGGCGAGTAAACGAATGCCTGTGTCAGTAATGAGTGCACCGTAAAGTAACTGAACTCACTCATTAAAAGGAGTGTCTGCAAAGGCACGAAGCGAAGACTTCAAAGACCACGAAGCGAAGACTGAACTGTTCTGAGGATGTAGGATAACACTGTTCTGCACGGTATGCCTACAAACTGTATGCTTAGCTAACTGTACTTTGGGCCACAGATCCCGTCAGTGAAAGGACTTAATGACGTAGGGATGCACAAATTGTCTCCGTATCGGCGTCACCTCTGTGCCACAAGATCCTGGGTCTTTATATTTTCAGTGCCAAAAATGTCAGAGACTATATCTAATAAGTACAGGATTAGTTAGTAGTTCTGTTTTGGCACTCTTCAACTGCATTGATCGATAGTGTGGAGACAAGTACACCTTAGGGCACTGTGGAGTAATAAAGTTTAGCATACTTCAGTCAGCCACGAACCTTGTCCAACATCGCCACTGTGGCGTTAACATGACCTGGCTACTGGCCTTGTTCTACAGCGCTAGCCTTGCCTGGCTCGATTAGTGGCAAGTAGCATTGCCTTAAGAGTGAATTGCAGGGTGACTGAATTAAAAGTTGAGGTGTAACAGCTGTGCTGGACTGTGTTCATGATTTTGTGACTGTATATCGTCTTTTATGCCAGGGTCATGGCTATAGCTATCTGCTAGCATAGTGCTAACTGCGTGCTGAAGTCATCACAGACTCAATTGAGTCAATACAGTTCATTTCAAATAGACCTGTTTAAGTGGATTTCAACATTATTTGACATACCACATCTTTAAAATGGCCTGCTTGGTGTGGTTTGAGGCGAGTGGGATTTGAATTGATGAATGTGATGAATTACGGCTTCAGTAAGTACCATTAGCTTTGTAGTTGTAGTGAAAGAAGGACGAAACCATCCCTTTCTGCTCTTTTCTCTCCAATTCGTTGTTCTCATTCTGTTGTTCCTCTCGTACCTCCTGCCTCCACTCTCTTCTTTCGCTTGATCTTCTCCTTGCTCGTCCTATTCTCTTTATTCACGTTTCTCCCCCTCTCTCTTCCTCCCTCTCCTGCTGCCTCACTGCTCTTGTCTATGTATCATGCTCTGCACTTTTATTGTTTACATCCTACCAACAACCATATACCTTTCTGTCTCTCCTGCTCTCTCATTCATCCATCCCCCTCGCTCTTCCCCTCTCTATTCTCCCTCCCCTCTTCCCCACTCTCTCTTTCACTCTTCCTCTGTCCTCCCATCTGTCCTTCCCATCTCTCTCTTTCTCTCCCTCTCTCTCTCTGCCTCAGTGCTGGTGGATGTGACAGTGGTTATAGTGGTGTTAGTGGGTATAGTGGTAGAAGAGTAATTATGGCTCAGTGGTGCTGCAGGCAGTGATAAATGGGTGATCAGGAGGTAAGGGGTTGCTCCTCTCTCAGTGGAGCTCAGTCCTGGAGCTCCATCAGCTGCAGCCCAGCCCAGCCCAACACGGCAGCCTCCATCCCTCCTCCTTCATGACCCTCCACCCCCAATACCACTGCTGGGACACCCTTCTGACCCCAGCCAGGGATGGAGGGGTGACCCTAGCACTGCTTCTGTCGGACAGCAGTGCGCAGGGTGGTCTTCTCCTTTGTGTGAAGTAGTGAGGGTTTTTCCTGCAGTGATATAAAAAGGAGCATATCTGGGAGTGTTCTCGGATCTGTGTTTATTCGTCTGTGGGCAGGTGTGAAATCCAGGTTTGCTGAACCACCCATCTAAAAAAAAATGTAGAATACTTGAACTCCAGCTTGTTGAGAAGAAGAGAGAAAGGGAGGAGAGAAAGGAGAGCGAGGAGATGAATTAGACGGAAGTTAACATGGCCTCTGAGGAATACAGTACAAGGACAAACACTGCTTCTCTCTTGCACTCACGCTCTCGCGCTCTCTCTCGCTCTTGCTCTCAGGCCTGCTGACTTTCACTTGTTTTCCAGCACAAAAAGTGTCCTCTAAACGTTTCCCACCCGTTGAATCATATCAATGATAATTAATGATATACATGAAGCTCTGGTACTCCGATCATTGTTTATGTTTGCTCTAATTCTTTCTTTTTTTGTGTGTGTTCTTTTTCCCCCCATCTTCCTCCACCCCGGGTCTTTCTCCAACACACAGGTAAGAGTGAATTGCTTGTTTTTTTCCTCTTTGCAACAACGAATCAGCAAATCCTATCAAATCCACACACTGCAACTTGCTTCCAGACTTCCCACTTTTGTACATCTCTTCCTAATGTTTATCTCATTCTCATGCATCATCATGCACTCTCAGAGCCACAGTTCAGATAGCTCCTCTAAATAAGAGGCTTCTCACAGAAAAGGCGTCTTCATCCGTGTCCTCGGGCGTTCAGTCAAGATGCTGAGGTTCATGTGTAGAAATCTACAGTTTTCCACTGGTTTGCTCTGCGTGCTGATATCTGCCTTTACTCTGTGCTGATGTTTTGAGTCATGGCGAAGAAAAACCCATTTAAAAAAGGAGGACGATTCTGACGTTTGCTCTAAGTAGCTGCCCGAGCCAATAGCTAGCACTTTAGCTCATGTGCTGGGAGAGGTTAGCGTGTGTCATGGCTGATAAGGCCTGGTGAAGGAGTTCAGAACAGCCGATTAGCCTCCATCTGAAGCAGTACCGTAGGTCTGGCATGGAGATGCTAATAGGGCCTAAAGAGCGCTCTCTCTCATTCACCCTCTCTCTCTCTCTCTCTCTCTCTATTTTACGTAATCATTTCTATCCTTTCTTTATCCCTGATAAATAAATGAAATGTTTTTTATGGAACCGACAAAGACAAAGACATTCACCATTTGTGTTGGCGTCCACCATTAACCCATTCGTGCAGTGATCACACATTAGCGAGCAAACGGACACAGCAATACAGTGAGCGCACTTGCCTGGAGCGGTGGGCAGCCTTCGAGAGGGTTAAGGGCCTTGCTCAAGGGCTTAACAGTGGCAGCTTAGAGAACCCAGTTATCAACCACTGAGCCAACACGGCCTCAATAGAATAGAATGCATTTATTGCCTATTTTAGGCTCAGATGTGATTTTACACGCTCATTTACAACCCTGTTATTTTGCCTCTAAATAAAACATGTTTTCTTACAGTGGGCTCAAAAACCTAATGATAAGCTTTGCTTTTATGGGCTGGTTTATGGCACCGTGACAGCTGACAAGAAGCCACATGCTTTTGCATATTTTTTTAATACTGTCACAAAAACAATATTGTTTATTTTTTTTGTAATTATTTCCTATTGGATAGCGCTGCTGTCCTCTCATTGTGTCCCCTCAGTGTGCTCCTAGGTAGCTGAAGAGATTGTAGCTGGGTTAGCTTTTAGCCGAGCACCCGCTCACTTCCACTCGTTTGGCTTTCCCAAGTCTTACCAGTGTTTAGATCCAATTTGGTTGTCAGCTGTGGTAGTCCACAGTTTTCAAAGGAGTGGACGTTGGAGAGAAGCAATGGTAAAATGTGGTCGGGTAGCTTTAGCATCCACAGCTGACGCTTCATCAAATGCCAAGGTTCAGCTTGCCTTTGTGGACACTAGCGCACAAAAAGCCATGGTGGATAACCGACAAAGTCTGATGGTGATGTGCTGCTCTCCAGTGTTACATGCATTAGCAACACCATATTCTCCCTGGCTTTATTAGATTATATTATATAGAACAGTACAGTAAGTATCAGTAAAAAATCTATAACTATATAACTATAACTTCTATAACTATACATTTTTGATGTGTGACCCTCTGGACAGCTACATTCCAAATGTGATAAACTCCAAGTAACTTCAGTATGAATAGGCTGCTAAAGTGTTAAATAGATAGTCCTATGTAAGACATGCATTGTTGTAACATCATAACCATTATATATGTAAAGCTGTTTTTGTGGCTTGACTTGGACTATAAGGACTAAAGAGTGAATTACACATCTGAACAATGCTTAGCTGGTCTGTTAAACTCTTACTTCAAAAATGAATGACTGATTGAGTTTACCATGAGACATTTTAAAGGTTCTTTAATGCAAACTATCTCCCAGCAGTGACAGTGCCATAGAAGGCTGATACACCACATATGCAGAAGAGACAGCTTTCCTCAGTAAGACATGATTATATGGTCAGCTGTGGCTCCAGGTGAAGAGTCCTGGTGTGTATATTTGAGTGATATGATCAGGCCCTGCAGGTGGTCATCTCACACCTGACTGCAGATGACCTGCTCACTGGACTATGACTCACTCAACACTGTGTCAAATATCCTGACAGCCGTTAAACCTTTGGATGCTGTGAAGTGTGTATATCTAGTGTGCATGCTCAAGTGATGCTCCCTAGTAAATGAGTTAGTTCTATAGACTGTGTTCAGTTAGCGCATGCACCAGGTGTGTCTGGTGCTGGGCTTTCGAGGAAGGAGCTTTTCATGTTTCAAAAATGCTGAAACCATAGTCCACAGACAGAGTCAGAGTCAAATGTACAGAGTCATAGCCCATCTGTACATTTAAGGTGTTAATGAGAGGTAACTATCCATATGTAGGATATTTATTTATGTAGAAAATAGAATTAGTTCCTGTAGAGAAAATATTGAGACTAGAGGGGGCTGTAAAATGGTGTAGCTCCCAATGTTGTATATAGAATTTAATAACTAAAAAAAGCTATATTTAATAAAGATAAAAAATACATTATCAAATACATAGATAGCGTAAAATAAAAAAATGGGTTATGTTAAGTGAAGTTATTCTTAGTTATATTTATTTATTTATATGATTTATTTAAATGTATTTTTTTAATAAAAAGGGCTAAAAGATAAATAATTCATGATAGTAAAGAAGGAATAATTATTTTATCTAATTTGTTAAATAAAACACTGCACATTTAATTTTTACCAGATTAATTACTAATATTTTATTTCCTTTCACCATTTGCCTCTTAATAGAAATGTTGTACTGTAAATAACCATATAAATAAATAAAACAATAAATGAAGTAAATGCAGTATTAATATTTTGATGGAATCATTAACATTTTAATCAAATAAAAAAGTATTATACAAAAACTGTAATATTCACCCTGCTTGTCATGAAATATGAGGTGCTTTGCATCCAAAAATTGACCATAAATAAACAATACAAATTTATTTTCTTCCCACTTCCACTAGCCAGGAGTCCCCCATCCCAGACTTCTACTAGTGCTGGGTGGGTGAAAGCTCACATGTGCAGCCCTGACAACATCACTTTGCCATATACTTAATCTCTTCAGCCAACCCTGCTTATAGTGTTTACTGATCTAAAACAGACACAGATTTGGGCTTGTAAGTCGGCTTACTAGTTTTAGTATCTCAGTCACTCACCAGGCGGTCATGCTGAGCTCCTGCCATACATGCAGTGTGTTTTCTGTGATGCCTGACAGTCACTGCTGTGGCTGCTGTGGCTGCTGTGGAAGGTGAGCTAGGATTGATGCATCTTAGAGAAAACCATCTTTTTGGATGACGCAATGACATATTGTCTTCCAATTATTATTATTAGACACAGTCTAAACTATGTGTATACGTACCTACTGACTATACACACACACACACACACACACACACACACACACACACACACACACACACGTGTGTGTTTTTATTTATTTATTTTTTTAAACTCCCTAGCTCATCTAAGTATTGGATGGAGCAAAATCCCTCCAGAGAACACCGTTCCGCTGCTCCACAGCTCAATGCTGGGGGGGGGGCTTTATACCCCTTACCGCCTGGCATTGGGCATGGTGCCAATAGGTTCATGTTTATTCGATCCAGAGCATCCTATTCTATTGGCACTACTTCTCTACAGGGACTAGACAAGCTGTGTGTGTCTGTGTGCATTTGCACATCTGTTTCAGCAACGGGTGCAACCTAAAGTAGCCGAATGCATTCATTAAAAGCGGCGTCCACAAACATTTAGATATAGTGTAGTATTGGGGCTAGACTGCTGGTTTGTGTCTGGAGTCCAGCACATCATCGCTCTCAGCCGAGACTGATTGTGTCCTGTCTGCCGCGCTTTCAAGGAAGGCAGTTAAACATGGTGACATTTCGTAGATACGTACTAAAATACCCATCAGCTCACACCTGACAGCATGAAGCATGTAGTTGAGTGGATTGGGGATAAGGGATTGGGGGTGGGCGGGATAGGGGAGTGTACCCGCTTGCCTGCCTATTCCAGCATATGTACAGTAGCAGATGAAGTCATCTAACTCTGGGCACTGGCCCCACTAATGAGCCCAACAGTGGACCATGCTGGACAACGTACACACGCATGCACACACACACACACACACAAGGAAACCCCTCCTCTCAGCTACATATGCTCACACACCTGGTCCACATCGTTACCTGTTTACAAATGACCAGCAATTTTCTGCTTGGTTCAGCAGCAACTGTTCCTCCTCCCTGGTGCTATCATTAGGGCGTGAGCGCTCATGTTTGGTTATTATGCTCGTCTCTGGTGTTTTGTCCCTCTTGTTTTGTACACATAATCATGGCCTTTCTCTCCCTCTCTGCCACCTTTTCTGCTAAATTATGCACTGTGGGCCAGATTGCTCCAACCCGGCATTTGCATGCTTTATTTGGAGAGCTGCTGAGTTGTGAGTGTGTATGTGTGTGTGTGTGTGTGTGTGTGTGTGTGTGTGTGTGTGTGTGTGTGTGTGTGCTTGCTGTGCATGTGTGTATTAGTAATCACATGTGATTTAGCTTCTAACGCAGAGAGAGAATGCCCACGCGTTTGTTTGTTTCACAGCGCACATTGTTGTATTAACCCATGCACACTGTTCTC
This sequence comes from Salminus brasiliensis, assembly GCF_030463535.1. Classification (NCBI taxonomy): domain Eukaryota; kingdom Metazoa; phylum Chordata; class Actinopteri; order Characiformes; family Bryconidae; genus Salminus; species Salminus brasiliensis. Next base: position 25,668,208 of record NC_132879.1, read on the forward strand.
GCTGTTAATCCTCTCTCCGGATGTTCCACTGGTTAATTGAAAGCATGGGCTATGGGGCCGTCTCCGGCTCACACACACACACACACACACAGAGACTCTGAGTGTGTATACACAACGGCCATTTTCACTGCATCATGGCCATTGCACTCACGGCGTCTCATACATCTCCCAGACGTGACAGCTTGGCTCGGTGCTGACTGCACGGCTGCAGAGCTAACAGAGACAGTGAGGCTGGAGTTAGCAGCAGTGCAGTGAGCTCAGAGTGTGAAATATGGACAAAGCAAACAGGAACTGAGAGTGAGAGAGGGGGGGCAGAGAGAGTGAGAGAGAAAGAGAGCGAGAGATAAAGAGAGAGAGAGAAGCATGAGAACGGAACAGCTCCATCATCACAATGTAGGAGTGAAAGCTGTCAAGTCAAACTAGAGTTTATACTGAACACCAAGAGAATGTGTGTGCGCCTAGAGTCCTTTGACTGATATGAGTGCAGTGACTGTGTGTGTGTGTGTGTGTGTGTGTGTGTGTGTGTGTGTGTGTGTGTAATAAATCAGGCAGTTTCCTGATGAATACACTTAAAGAACAATTACATGCTCAGTGTCAGTACAGCCACAAAGGCCACAGTACTGTACCCTTCAAAAGTTTTTCCATAATCTCTATATCTATATACGCTATATGGACAAAAGTATTGGGACATCTGCTTTTTCATCATGTCTTTTGGAATCAGGGGAATTAAATAGGAGTGTATCCTGTTTGAATAACTGACTGAGCGGTACAGGGAAGATTTTCTACTAAATTTTGGAGCATTGCTGTAAGGATTTTGATTAGTGAGGTCATGGATATTGGATGATGATCACCACCACACCTCATCCCCCAACTCTCCAAACTCATCCCAGAAGTACTGGATGGAGCACCATCATTCCAGAAAACACAGTTCCACTGCTCCACAGCTCCATGCTTGTAGGCTTTATTAGGCATGGTGCCAATAACTTTATGTTTATGTGCTCCAGAGAGTCTTATTGTATGGGTAGTATTTCTCTACAGGGACTGTAAGTGTGACAAGCTGTATGCGTGCACATCTGTGTCAGCAATGGGGGCAACCTAAATTATAGCTGTATTATTCATTAGCAGGGGTGTCCAAAAACCTGGAATCTGGAATGTAATGGTTTTACATTGACTTCCATTCAAAGGTGTTTACTCCAGCTGGAAAGTTGCCATTTTTGGAAATACCAGTGACCATTTCCACTGTAGACTATAGTTTGTCTGTTAGTGTTTCTTGATAACTACCTGCCGTGTAACATAGCGAATGAGTTTTTAATAACATTAATGTTTGTTACTGATCAAACCTCGAGGCAGATAACCTGATCAGACATTATTAAATAAATTACACGTTATAGCAGTTTTTTTCTGAAAAAACATTCTGCTGGTGTTTGATTTGTACAATCTAGATCTAAATATATATATATCTATTTTATGGCAATGTACTTGTACTTGTACTAATTGTTTTAATATAGCAAATAGTTGTAAGCATGTAACTTAGGAAGATTTTATAATACATGATTATGATTATGTCAGTTGTCTTTACATTTAATCACCACTTTTGAAATACAAATCATTCCAGATATTTTAACATTAACACTGACATCCAGATGTGCTACAGAAACTGCAAGGAGTGTAAAGCTCATGAGCATCTTGATGCTCCTCTGAATTCCAAAGCATATTTGGAGCTCTGTTGGTGACTAAGAAAAGCGTTGTTTGTGTGGCCTGTGGAGCTTTATAAGAATCATTTAAAACCGTATGCTAAAATCACTGATTCCAAACTTTTTCACACTGATTCTGAATTTATAATAATTTAAAATAAATGATACTGTATATCACAGCCAATCCCCATCTCTGGGACAGTGAAGATCAGTGAAGATGGGCTGAGCCCATTCAATTATACCTTATTGGTGTGTATTGTTACATGACTGGACGGCTGTTATTATTAGCCTGAGTAAATTATAATTGAACATGAACTGGATGGGATGCTGTTTAAATGCACACATACTGAGATATGAGCCTGAAGTTTAACATTAAGGTTCTGCTGCTTTATTCACCAATGTTCATAACGAGGTCTCACTCACTAGACATCCATTCAGTTCCTCCCCTCTTGTAAAGAACTCCCTCCGCCCATATCATGCTCGCAATGCTTGCAAATTAGACCCAACTTATGCAAATGATATTATCTTGTAATGCCTGAGTATTGGAGAGGAGAGTAAATCAGATTTAATTCTAAACTGTTGAACTCTGCAGCGGCTTGCTGCTGTATTAAACATAGATCCAATTAGTTCATAATGCAAATTCCAGCTAATAGCTTTTCCCTTTCATTTCATGGGTACAAGCAACACTTTGACATTATTTGCATATCTGCTTAATTCATTGGGACAAACCTTTAATCTTTTCATTTTTAGTTTTTCATAAAGAGACTAAATGAAAACAAAATGTGAAAGTTTATTGGAAGTTAATTTGGTTATACCTTGCAGGGCATTGTGTGATTGATATCGTCACTTTCTTGAAAAAGCCTTGTACATTTTTGTAACTTTTTTATCATCTTAATGCGGCAGGTGTTTTTTACATTGAGTCCAAATTTCACGATGAACAGACCAATGGTCACCAATGCACACTATCGGACCTGACCATTGTCACTCCAATGACTTTTCCAGATGAAAGCAGATTTTTAGCCTGTCGTTGCTTTTATTTTACTTTTCATTTACTTCATTATTAAGCATCTAGCAGACGTTCTTTACATTGAGTCAGAATTTTGGGATGGGTAAACCAGTAGAAATCCGTCAAAATCATTCTCTTTACATTGATTTGTCTTTTTAGAGATCAGAGGTTTTTGCGCGACTGCATGCTTAATTGTTAGGAGTGGAACAGTAAAGCCTATTAAATTCTATTGCGCCATGTACTACAGAATTTTGTCAAGTGCTGTTACATAATGGCTAGGCTGTTAGCCTGCAGTTGCTGCGTTAGCTTGGGATTGGCGCATTAGCTTGTGGCTAAAGCATTAGAACTATGAAGCAGATTGTGTTCAGTGTTTATATACTACTAATAATCCAGCCTCAAAGAATCGGGGCAACACTCCACTGTGCCAGTTCACACATTGTGCATTTGTATAATGGTATGTAATGTTCTACTAAACTGAAAATGGAAAGTAACTCTTTGTAACTGTTCTGCAAATTACCTTGTATCTCCATTTTCCTGTTTTTCATTTTTTGCTTTTGACGTGATTAATATCTGACAGATTTTGTTTTTATAGGGTATTAAAATGTCATGATCAATGGACGAATAGAAATGCTCCCAAATGACCTGGAATAAAATTGTTTTACATTGACTTCAATTGAAAGTCAAAAGGTTAGTTTTTTTTCTCATGATAGTGACAATATGGCCCACTTTCAGATGCTCCTTATTTTTACTGTATTGAGGTAAAATAAGTCAACCTACATTAAAACTAAGTATGCATTTTTAAGTTGTTCCACCTCCATCAACTATGCTAACTACTGTAGGGCATCCTAAACAGCACTCTTTCTTTCCTCGATGGTTGTGTTGTCTTTATTCTGCTCCTTCAAGTCCTAACCTTTCACCGACTCCGTGCTTTCATATTTCCAGCACAAGGGAAAGGGGGGAAAAATGGCATGTCAATTTCAGGATAATGGTCTGGCTGTGAAGCTGCAGTGCTGAAGATTTATGCCAGAAATTAGTCAAATGTGATCAAATAGGCCCCCAGTTAATCTTCCCGGCCTGGCCACGTCTGCCTTTATCTGCAGGCGTAATTAAAGACAACTGTTCGTCTGACAGAGTGCCGAGGCCCCAGCGGAGTGATACTAGGGGGCTTCGCCTGCGCCCCTGTCACCGTGATAAATGTTTATGTGGTGACACGCAGGAAGAGAAGATTGTTTTAAACAGGTACACACTTAAGACCCCTGTGTGATTGGTCGGGGCCATTTGACTGATTGGATGTATACCGTGCTTTGAAAACTGATATTAGCTCATTTGTTAAACTCAACTTCTACAAATGGACCCAATCGCTCATCCAGCGCCAAGCACTATGTGTTTTATATGCCGAGAGGCCGGCGGGGCCACTAAACACCGCTGACAGGGTTTACGTATCCCTACACTCTCCCTGTTCGCGACTCGGCACACACTTCCATTGCCTAGCCATTAAGCTAGGCTAGCTGTAGACTTCTGCTAAGTGACTGCGGTCTAATTTGAGTGAATGGGGTGTATTTTGACAGTGATTTTAAGTGGCTATTTATTTGACCTCTTTCATATTGAGAGTGGGAGGAAAATCGTGGGCTTTTTTTTCCCTCCCATTGCTTCAGAATGGCCGGCCTTCCACTCGCCCGCATGACAGACTCGGGCAATTATGTCGGCATAAAAATGTGCAAGCTGTTTGGCGTGTGAGAAATGATAATGGTGTGATTTTTAAGTGGTGTATCTCCCAAGAGCATAATGAAAACTCTTTTTTTTAATGCAGACCAGAGAAACGGAGCCAGTGGAAAGTAGGCGGTGTAGTGGCAGCAGGGCACAGCGGCTTCTTCCGCTCCTACAATCACATAGCTGACACATGTCACTGAGAGAGGGTTTCAGATTGATTTAGACCGAAGTTTTGTCAAACGTCATTATGGTTCTGCTTATTTACAGGCTCAGGTTCAATCTCTCTAAAATATTTACCCTGTAGAGGACTATGGAACAAGCCAAAACTTAATTTGTGCACGTATGGCCTGCTTTTTCTAACATACAGGTGCTACAAATGGTTCTGCTATGGTAATGGTAATGGTATCGAAGAACCACTTCCATTTTTTGTGTGAGAAACCTTTTAGAGGTTTAGAGAAGTCAGTGTAAAGGTTTATAGGTCTTTACTAATGTAAAGGCATGATTCAAAGAACCTACAGTTTCCACAGGTGATGCACCAAAATGAAAATGTCCAAAACTTAAATTCACCTACTGTATTTTTATTGTAGTTTTTTGTTATGTTCTGTATATAACAGCCATACAACCCTGTCACCCTTTAAATATGCCATTTGATACATTTTTCAATTTGGAGAAAGGGTCTGCTGCCAGTTCTGAAAGAGAATCCATCCTCTTTCCCAAACGCAACACAGCAGTAACTGACAGTCGTTATTTGCCCAACCGATAGATATTGTGTTTCACTTTTAATTTAGTCATTTTATGGACCAGTCAGAGCTCAGATGACTTTACTGAAACAAGAAAAAAAGCCAGAGTCTCAGAGTGCACCAGAATCTCTAAACTTCTCCAGAAACACACTCAGCAGCGGTCTGGTCTGAACTGGTCACCTTTTTCACTCATCATGTGGTTAAATGTCAGACATGAGTGGAATATGTCCAAAACGTCAGGCAGGTGGGGTGTCCAGGTATGCAGTGGTCAGTAC
>NC_132879.1:25978632-26083632 GCF_030463535.1 Salminus brasiliensis
CATTTGAAGATTGTGGTGTTTTTCTTGTGTTCAAGGAACTGCATTGTCAGTGTAAGTGTGTGAAATGCTGCCTTACAATTTGATGCCTGCAGCTTTTTGCATTAGAACCAGCATCTAATGTCATCTACAAGTGTAGATAAATTGCTGTGTACTGTGATATAAAAACTTTGCTTTAGTATCTGTTTGTTCTTGTAGGTTTATTTTTTTTTCCCCCCTCTTCCTTTTAGGGCATTACACACAGCATGCGCTTCCTGCAAACAGTACAGAAGAACCAGCTGTTGATGATGACTCCAGGCTCACTGGGCCGCAGCTCCATCATGAAGTCCTTCATTAAGCAGACCGGAAAATCCGAAGTCAAGGTGAGCCTCTACATCTTGAATGCATTTTATGCCTGGATGCGCACACTGTACAAATAGTGATACGTTTTGACCGACTAGCTTTGGGGTTTAAAGTAAACTCTATCAAATTTTCATTTCTAGAACAAAAATCATTAGACAAACCGATTGGAATATACTGCATGTTTGGTCACTGTTAAACAGCCTGGATAAGATTAGTTAGTGTTTGATGACTTGGTAACCCTGCTCCTATTTGTCCCCTCAGTTGAGTACTGGTTCGGTGGTAAGTGCAAACTCTGTCCGTGTCTAAGCCACTCCATCACTGGTTTGCGTATGTGCACACGTGTGTACACTGGGACTTTTTCCTTTTGCCATCCAGCTTTTAGAGGTGTGGGTTAGGGCTTACTTACCTACTTTAGCGTTGTAATGTAATACTGGTGTTTTCTTACACTATCTTTATTTTGTGTGTTACAACAGGAAATATAATGCTTATGTTTGTTTAAGGGAAAATTCCACTTACTCTTCTATATCTGTGTAATTCTTTTACAAATGTCAATTAAAATCATGCAGGCTGATTTTGATTGATTCTAGAGAGACTTGCAGAGTCGGAATTGCTCACAAAGATGGTAATGGGGAACAAGACCGTGTTTAATTGACTTAATATATAGGTTAATTTAATAGTTGATTAGCTGGGGGATGTCTTCACATGTTTCTCTCACTAACTAGGAACCATTCATGATGTTCAACCTCAGAACAGACTATTCTAACTTTTAATGTGTAACATGATGAACAAGAACGTGGCTGAGAGCGAGGCCAGTGCGAGAACTCAACCACTACTTCACAGACCATGTTAAAATAAATCGGCTATTACAAGTGAAGCAGTATAAATTTTTTCAAACTGAAAACTAATTCTTACTTAAAATTACTGTCAAAATGATGTGGAAGTGTCTTAAAGGGTATTTTATTGTTGCTATTATGCACATCCTTGGTTTTAAATGTTGACGGGAAAGTTCATTAAAACGCATAAACCTTGTAACTGAAAAGGGGGGAAAGATGTGAACAACTCTGCTTGTCCTTTAATCAAAGTTTTGAGACAATGTAAAGAACTGCAACATTCGAAGTGGTGGGAAAAATGGCAAAAGTGGAGATTGCGCAACAGTCTCTTTATTCTTTGGTCATTCTGAATAGTATGTAAAAGGCTAAATGTATGTTGCAAACAACTGTTGTTAATAGTAACTATTTACCCTTTTAATATACATTTCTTTTTAACCCGAATGCTCATTTCCAGCTCTCTAACATCTAATCAAAATCACCTTAATGCCCTTAAAGTTTGCCTCCATATGCCTCAAAGCAAAACTAACATTATCATGGTCTCATTAAAAACACCTCTTTTGGCAGGAACGGGAGCGACAGAAATGGGATGCTCTAAACAAGAAGATAGAACAAGAAAATGAAAGAAAGATAAAGATCGAAGAGGAGCGAAAAAAGAAACAGGAAGAGATGAAAAGGTGTGGAAGCTAGTGTAACTTTTTTTTTTTCATAGAAATTTGTCTTCATAGAAATTGTGGTTGTGTGTATAAATGGAATAATTGTGTTCTCTTTATTGTTAGAAAACGGGATGAGCGTGTGCGAAGAGTAGTAGAAGCCCGGGTCAAAGGGGAGAAGGAGAAGGAGCAAGAAAAGAAAAAGAAAATTGAAGAGAAAATGGCACAGCTGGAGAAGAAAAATGACATGGTCAGTGTTACGTACTTATTCATTACGTGTTCAATATATTTGCAAATGTAAATGGTTAATTAAGCAGTATTTCATAGAAATGTAAAGTAACGTTTGATAAGTGAATCAAACACTTCAACAGGTTGCAAAAGTAATTTTTTTTTATTCGTTTTCAGTTCAAGCAGGTTTTAAGTGTTGTGGGGGTGGTGTGTGTTTTGTTTTTTTTTCACTGTAGTTTATTGTTGAAATACTGCAGTGTTGATGAATGGTTTAAATACCTGTTGCCTTAGGTGTTTGTATACACCTAAGACAGAAGTCTTCATTTATTGCAATTCTCTTCTGCTCTTAGTTGCGTGTGGAGCGGCTGGCAGAGGAGAAAGCCAAGAAAAAGGTTGCAACTAAACGTCAAGAGGAACTGGAACTTCGTAGGAAACAGGAGGAAGCAGCACGGAAGAAAAAGCTTCAGCAAGCTGTAAGCTATCTCACATACACATTTGAATGCAGTGGGACTGACTGGGTGTCAGTTGTAGCAGGACTACCAAAACAAAAAGCAGGACGGAGGGTGGGGTGTAATGATGTGTATTCGTACAGAACTGTATGCTATTGGAGCAAATGTGGTAATTTCACAAGCGCTCGTTTCACCTGGAAGCCTTAAGCTGTAATTATTTGCTTGGTATTGTGGGTACTGTAGTGTTTTGGGTGTAATGGGTTGTAGTGGAATATTGCAGATGATCAACCTTGATCTGTAATGACTAGCCTATGTCACTTTTCCAATCTGACATGCTGAAGCTCTGCTCTCTTTTCTCAGGAGGAAGAGGAGCGAAAGCATCAGGAGCTGCTAGCAAAGCGCAAGGCAGAAGAGGAACGGGAGAGAGCACGCAAACAAGCAGAGGCTGCCCGTGCCCTGGAGCTCAAGAAGGAGCAAGAGCGGGAGAGAGAAAGGGAACGGGAAAGACAAGCTGCTGCAGAAAGGTTTGTAGTATTACTCCAGTTTAGGTGCTTTGTAAATGATTACTTTGTACTTTGTCAGATGCTTGTTGTGCTTGTTGTGTTGTTGCCTGGGACAAACATTTTACATTTTTAAACATTTTAATTTTGTTGCAGGGAGAGATTGGAGCGGGAGAAGGCCATTGCTCTTCAGAAGGAACTGGAGAGAGCTGCCAAGGAGAGGAAAGAGCTGGAGGAAAAGAGGAGAATGGTAGGTTTTGTTCTCATTGGGGTTCACCGTTCCTCTGATTTTCTTGAGCTTGGTCAGAAGTGAATTTGCTTGGTGCATTATTTATAGCTATGAAAGTTTGGTCTCAACAGTTATATTATGACTTGGAAATTTATCTAACTGTATGCCTATACTTTTAGGAAGAGGAACATAAGAGGGCTGAAGAGGAGAGAGCTGCTCAACAGAAACGTGCTGCTGCTGCAGCCGCTGTACAGGTACTGATCTCATATTCATTGTGTGTGTGTGTATGGACATGTATTTACATAATGCAATACATTTTTTTTCTCTTGCATCTGTGCTATAACATTCTTCTCTCTTTTTCAGACTTCTGTTATGACAGTACCCATAACCAAAGCCCTCAATGCTACAATTACACACAGTCCTGCATTGAATGTTACTGTAGATATTGAGGTAAGGTTCTTACCTGTTAATAATGTTTAGCTTTTTATGGTGTAATGTCTTATTAAATGATCTGCATTGCTTTAATTTTGTTTTTTAGAAGTCTGTCATGAAGACCCCTGTGAGCAAAGGAATGACTCATAACATGACTATAGACAAGGGAACAGGTTTGAATGTGACTGTAGATGTAGAGGTAAGACGCTTCTCATTTAAGCTTCCTTCTTCCATCAATACAGCTCAATTCAGTTGAGCTAGTAATTGTTGTGCTTGATTGGCCTCCCAAACACCTGTTGAGTTGTTCTGTGGTACAAAATAAAATGACTATACACCTTATGAATGACACCTTATGTTAACTATAAGGTGACCGATTGCATGTCTTTGAGAGAGCAGTGGTTATCAGCCTTTTCAAGTTGCAACCCCCTTAAAAATACAGAACCCCAAACCCATGTCCACCATACCTCACCTCTTGTGAGATGCAGTGCTGCCCTCTGCTGCCTAAACATGCCTAAGCACAGAGCACAACACTTAGAAGTAGATTGTTTTTTTTAAAAGTTGACAGCAAACAGTTAAAAAAATAATAAATTTGTCTGCACTTGCTGACATGGTGACCCATTCCCTCCTACAGCAGTCTCCTCAGTCCTACCAAATTACACCGAAAGGCAAGAAGGTGGATGTTTTAGTGAATCCTGAGGACTATGGCATGGACCAGAACAGTGATGACTCGACAGATGATGAATCTGCACCCAGGAAACCCATCCCTTCTTGGGCCGAAGGTAACAAATGTGTCTGACTTCTTAATAGGTCTTTTCATAGGACAATTCATAATTCTTTGACCTTAAAATGAAGTTTATGGTCACAATGATTTGAGTTAGTTTAGGAACTAAACTTGACTTAAAAATAACCTAAGGGTTGGTTGGGTTTTTTGTTTCTTGAATTGGAGTGCTTTTTGTCAAAAAAAATAAAATAATAATAATAATAATAATTTGGAGCATTACAATTTAAGCAGTTGAATCGGCACGGTTAGTTTTATACCTCATTCTAATGCACGCATTGCTCAATTACAGGTATGCAGCTTCAGCAGGCTATTATGAAGCGCTATTACGACCCACTAGATCTGGATGCCTACTTTGGGGAAGTTGAACAGCCCAAACTGGAAAAAATCTTTCAAAAGACCAAACCACGCTTCTTCAAGCGCACAAGCTCTGCTGTCTGGCATTCTCCTCCACGTATGGGTGCCATGCCTAACTAGAGAAATAATTCTCAGTTCTGTCTTGTATTTTTTACTTTCATATGTATACATATTGCCTTTGTCTCTTATTTCTGTCTTCTGTTTTTCTTTGATTTTATGTGTATACTATTTTGCATTTGTTTTACTTAAACCTCTGAACTTCACTTTAATAAAGCGCTATAAAAATGTATATGATGTTAGAGTAGTGGGAGGAAGCACATCAAAATATGTTCAAAATCAGACGGTTTTGCAACCAGTTTCATTGATCAGAGTTTCTTATCTGTAGTGTTTTGGAGTTAGCCCTATCTACACTATTACACAGGAGCTGCTATAAATGGCACTTCAATTGGTCACCAGACAAAACACTGACCTGTAATCTTATGACGTATGTCACTGAAGCATGTATGTAAATTTCCTCTTTAAAACATGCATAATAAACAATGGATTTGAATTGTTGGAAAGAAATTACACATTTTACTTCATTTACTTATTGCTGTCCAAATGTGTCACGTTATTTAGCTATTTAGCATACTTTTATTTTTGGACTGTGACCGTATGCAGGATTTTTTCCCCCTCCCCCTTCTCCTCCACCTTCTTCAGGATTAGAATAGCTCTCGACGTCTTTTTATTTTTTATATATAAAGCAGACCTCATGACGTCGGATGAGGTTTGTCTGGCCCCCGCCGGCCACACATTGCTACTGTGAAGTTTACTTACGCGCTATCTTGTCTCATACAAACAAAAGAGCCCCTGAAGCACCAAGGAGGAAAATGTCTATGGAGGCAAACCATTCCCTCAATTAAATAAATTGCTCCCTCAGCTTTACTCTAAACCGAGGCAGCGGATGGTAAAATCAAGGGATCAGTTTATTTAAATTCTGCCTAAAACAAAAGCTATAGTCGTACTAAGTCATTTTGCCGTTTGATTTAGAGCTTGGTGCTGCAGGAAAGCTGGTGCGGTGCTTTCATGTTCGGTTTCAGTAAATGAATGGGTGAATGGGTGAATGGGTGAATAGGTGTCGTAAGAAGCGCTACTTCCAGTCAAGATGGAAAATTCTACGTCATTCCTTCAGGGCACGCGGCGTTGTCGTAGCGACCCGTTAGCTACTTATCAATGCAGGGAAAACCGTCAAGTACTTTCTAAGTCTTCTAACGAATATAGCTGTTGCTTTAATTGACCAATTGTGATTCGTAATTTAATTTTTACAAAGACTGTAATCGTGTGCTGAGCCACCTGTTTTGCACTTAAGCACTTAAAACAGATTATTAGCTAGATTTGGTCGAGAGGTTACGTAGCTATCTGTTTTAATGGTCAAGGCTTCCTGACCAATCATCGTGTTTAACGGGTGCGCCAGTTCAGCCGGACGAAGAGAACACCGACGGTCTCTCTTGCTTTGCGAAAGGTCTCTATACTGGACGTCTGTTTTGTCGTTTAGTTCATAACATCCTTCGTCAAGGGACAGCTGACGGTCGAGGGAATATAACCTAGGGCGTTTTACAAAGGTATGTGGCTAAAATCCCCATCTTAGTTTTCCAAACTAACAGAGCCTTTATTTTCTGTAGCTAGCTTCAGTGTCTCGGGCTCTTTAGTATCACTTCGCCGTTATTCGCCTTCTCTTCTATTTTGAGACGGTTCACGGTCCACGGCTAAGCTAGCTAGCTAACTCTTCTGTCCATATAAGATTAGATATGATCACTCTGGCGTTGATGTTATTACTGTTAGCTAGCTAGCTACGTAGCCACTGCTGTTTATTTAGTTGTACAGCTAAGTTGAATAAATAACCGTTTAATTATTGTCGGACTGATCTTCTATAGCTCACTGGCTTATGCGACTTGGATTCAAAAATAGGGGGCCTGTCTGCTAGAGCTAGAACGCCGAGGGGCGTAAAATTCACATGAGTGTTTCTTTCATCTGCTGTCACTCGAAATTAGATACTTCAGGATATGGGTAGTTTTTACATTAGTTGTCTAAGGTTATATTTGGGCACGTTTCTGTATTTTTGGAAAATGTAGCTAAAGATAAACGGTCGTTCTTTGTAGTCATTATCGTAAATAAACTACATATCCCATGAAGGAACGTGAGCGTCGACAAATGAGATGCCGCCTTGTCATCCGGGCATTTTGCTTGCATAAGCTGTTAAAATTGGTGAGACTTCTTTGATGAAACATTATGAACCGAGGCCCCTAAAGTCAAAAATAATATTTAGAGACAAAATCCGTCTATAAATAATATTCAACGTTGAGTCTTTGGGGGCGCTGTAAATTAAGACATTAATTAGGGTGATTCTCTTTGTCGCTGTTATTATTATTGTTATTCATAAACATATATTCACACACTTTATACATATATAATCTCACAATGTTTTTAATAGTTTATTTACTCTTGGGAAAATATTTAACTAACTTAGCTAGCTAGCTACATTGTTTTATTGTCTCTTTTTCACAGCGGTTTATCATCCAGATAATCATTCAGTTTTTTTTATTCCGTATTAAAAACGTAACACAAAATTTAATTTGTAAGTGTTTATGAAATTAGCACTTTTTATTTAATAGTTTAATTAATAAAATAATAAATTACAAATCTAATAAACCAAAGTACAGAATAAACCGTGTCACTGTCACAATAACACTAGCCAAAATGTAGAGCGTGATGATTGGACTGTGTCTGTGTCCGAAAGTAACAGCAGCACTGTTGTATCATACTTTTAAGCCAGCAATACATCATGGTGTTGACAGGATACAAACAACTGACTCCAGCATGTAAGCCCTTAATTGAATAACTCATGGGATGATCGTCATAAAGTACAACCATTGATAATCACACAATCACACTCGGGTGGGAAGCCGGGGCGTCTGCTCTGCTCTGTTCTACTCTACCAATATTTTCAGTATTTGCTGCTTTTTTGCTGCTCACTGACCTCCAGGCCACCTGCTCCTCCTGTCTGTCAGTATCCTGACAAAACTGAATGATTATCTGAATGATAAACCGCTGTGAAAACAGACAATAAAACAATGTAGCTAGCTAGCTAAGTTAGTTAAATATTTTCCCAAGAGTAAATAAACTATTAAAAACATGGTGAGATTATATAGCTATGTATAAGTTGTGTGAATATATGTTTATGAATAACAATTATAATAACAGCGACAAATAACTAAATACAAAAATATTATTGAGAGAATCACCCTAATTAGTGTCTTAATTTACAGCGCCCCTCAATGTTGAATATTATTTATTGACGGATTTTGTCTCTAAATATTATTTTTGAGTTTAGGGGCCTCGGTTCATAATGTTTCATCTAAGTAGTCTCGCCCATTTTAACAACAAAACAAACAGCAAGCAAAATGCCCATATATAGCAGTGAGCAGCTTAACTCGTAACTGACTAGTAATTATTATCTCAAGGATCACTGATTTCACTCGTATACAACTCTCTTGTATAGTTCAGTCATCTGATCACATTACATGATCGCTGGAAACGATGTTTACGTCACTGACACACATTCACAAAGCACGTCAGTTCCCCTGTTCCACTGTAGACCGGATCGCAATCGACCCATGAATATAAAAATACAATAATATATAATTGAATAAAAAAGTGTGTATCTGGTGTATTTAAGATAACAAATCATAAACATAGTAATTGTTTAAAAAAGTATGTCAACACTTAGATGCTTTCCTGCTTTCCAGTACTGCCATGACTGTAACAATTACATTAATTCAAAAATGTCTTAATTAAAATGCTCGTTATCTGCACCCATTTCCATTAATAGAAAGATCAGTAAGGCATCCACTAATGCTAAAGCTGACGGTACAAAATTACATGCCAAGGAAAAAATGCCCCTGTTTTTAACACCTCAGAAATATTAGTATTTTTCTTTGCATAAAATGCTTTAATCATAATGATAACATAATGTCACTGTACACATTGCTGTTTAATCAGACCAATTTTTTTTAATGCATCTGTCAGCAGCTACTGTAAGGCATGTTCCACTGTTGACAATGTAGTGCCTTAGCATATAATAACAAATCTCAATGATGTCAAAAGAAAAGTGTCACAGTTTTTGTTTAATTAGTATTTATTATATGTGTTTTAGGCTTATTGAATTACATAATATTTACGTCTTCATATTAATTAAAATATTTTTCATTTAAACATTTTAATTTCATTGCTATTTTCCTAATGTCCACAAGTTCTGCATACCTTGCATACTAAATTTTCTTCTCTTTTTTACAGATGAATCGTCTTGCAGTGGCATGCATATGCCTGGTTTTGGTGGCTTCAGTCATGGCAAGACGAGGAGGAGGTGGTGGTTTTAAAGGAGGTTTCAACTGGGGCAAAGGAGGGAGCTCTAGTAATAAAGGAACCAACACCAAAGGATCATCATCAAGTGGAACACGCACGCAACCCGCAAATTACCCTCGTCAGCCTCAAGTGCCTAACCAGAATCCACCGCCATACCCTGGCACTGGTGGAGGATACCCAGGCTCCTACCCAGGAAGAGGGGGTGCTGGAGGATACCCCAATCAAGGGGGATACCCCAATCAAGGAGGATACCCCAATCAAGGAGGATACCCCAATCAAGGAGGATACCCCAATCAAGGAGGATACCCCAATCCTGGGCAGGGAGGATATCCAGGCCAAGGACGCTATCCAAGTCAAGGAGCAGGCTCATACCCTGGTGGTGGTTCATACCCAGGTGCAGGATCATATCCCAATAGCTACCCAGGACGGGGTGCAGGTTATGGGAACCCTTATCCTCAAGGAGGCTCTTACCCTGGGTACCCAGTACGAGGTGCATCTCAGCCCGGTTCCTATCCCAACCAGTATGGTGGTGCAGCAGGTGCAGGAGCATACCCTGGAGCAGCACAGTACCCTTACTGGAACCCCAACAATAAAATTATCAGCCCTCGTTATGGCGGAAACTATGGATATGGTAGTTATGGATCCCATGGAGCTGGAGGTTCTCCTTTTGCCCAGTCTGTGCATAATATGGGAATGCGGCCCTCTTTTCAGTCAAAGGGCTTTGGGAGGCAAGCAGTAATGGCCGCAGGAGTCGGTGCTGTGGCAGGCATGGCATTAGGTTATGGCCTGGGCAGTTTCCCTCGCCCACACTTTATGTTTCACAGCCCACAGGAAGAATATTATTATAACCACTACATGTACAGACGTTATGGCACTAGACCTGCTGATGGTAACACAAACTCCAACTCCCCAGGTGCTGAGCCAGGTGATTCTGGATCAAGCTCTGCTAACTCAGGAGCCAGTAATGCTTACAATATCTTCCAAAATCCTCCTCCACAGTCCTACGACAAGTACATGGACAGCTGTATGAACAGAACAGACTTATTGCGAGAGAATCAGGGTGGCAGAAATAAGAGATCTGCTGAAGAATTACAGCCACTGGATCCATCAGACACTGAAAACGTTAATGTTCAAGGAGATGATGCAAACATCACACAAGAAGGGAAGTCAGCCGGAGAAGCAGAAGTTCGGGTGTCAGATAGCAGTGCACAGAGTAAAGGCACAGAGGAGGAAAGCAAGAACAACAACACAACAGACGTCCCTCCACCTTTTGCAGAAAAGCTTACTGGTGCTACAGTGCCTCCTCAAACTCAGGAGGAAAAGGAAGAAGACGATACTGTAAGCATAATGGAGATTGGCTATCCCGCACTGATTGAGCAAATGAAGGCACGACGCTGTATCGAACTTTACATGGCTTATGCAGAGCACCATGCTCAACAGCAGATTCAGGACCGTAGCGGTGGTGAGGAGTCCAACACAGGAGGCGGAGAGCAACAGAGGCCCTTTAGCCATGGAGTCATACTAGTGCTGAGCAGCACCATATACCTTCTGGTCAGCTCTCTGCTGTTACAGTAATCATAGAAAGATCTTTTTGAGAACCTACAGTGCACCTTCTTTACAAGTTGCTACACATTCAATTAACTATAGAAAAAGAAAATCTGTTCTCTGAGAGATAGACATTTTAGTTGAAGCTTAATAACACCAATTCAATAAAGTCCCTGATATGTTTATTCATGAAGAACTGGGTAATTGGACTGCTGAACCATTTTCAAGAATACGTTCTGCTATCCACCTGAAGCCATTGCTGGACTAAATGCTATTGGATAAATGCATGAGACAGGGGGCTGCTGGAACCATCCCGAAGGGTATTTTCTGTTAAAGCTGAAAGTGTAACATAGTTGCATTTGTCAGCATGACACACATTCTATAAGAAGCTGACACTTCATCACTGCCATGTCATCATGATCATCATGACATCACTGCATGAGATTGTATGTAGGCTGCTATCCAAAACACATTGTATGGCATCTTGATTGTCGCAAACACAAATATACATGGCATTGGGATTTATTTGCATATCTAGTGCTTACAAACATAGATTTATGACATGACCTTAACTACTGAAAGAGGTACGAATTGCCAACAGAAGAGTTTCCTTAGTTTGGTTAATTTATGTGAATTTGTGGTTCAAGGACATTTGTGTTTGTCACTGTGAGTAAACATCTCACTCTGAGCTCTATTAAAGTACAATGCTGAATCTGAAACTGTTCTAATCAATTATCTTAGTACACTGCAAAATATTTAATCGTAATATAGTTCAACATAAAATGTGTGTTAAGATTATCCTACTCTCTGAGGATACAGTGCACAGTGTGAATGTACAAACATTGATCAGCCATAACATAAATAACGCCCTAATATTGCATAATATTGTTTAGGCCCCTCTCGTGCCGACAAACCTGCTTTGTCTAGGTATGGAACCTTGAGGTGTCCTGTGGTATCTGGCACCAAGGTGTTCCCAGCAGATCCTTTAAGTCCTGTAAGTTGTGAAGTGGGGACTTCATGGATTGCATCAGTGAGCCTTGGGCCCCCAAGACCCTGTCACTGGTTCACTGGTTGTCCTTCCTTGGAGCACTTCCTTGGAGTAGATACTGACGAATGGATGACGGGAACACACTTCATGATGTTTTGGAGATCCTCTGACTCAGTCGTCTAGCCATCACAATTTGACTGTCAAAGTCGCTCAGATCCTTTCTCATTTTCATTTCTCCTGCTTTTAACATGTCACCTTCAAGAACTGGCTGACTGTTCTCTTGCTGCCTAATATATCCCACCTGTTGACAGGTGCGGTTGTAACCAGATAATCGATGTTATTAAAACCACTTGTCGCTGGTTTTAATGTTATGGCTGGTGAGTGTATAATTTCTGAGGACGATTATAACTGTACGAAGTTCTGGGACTTTTGCTGAAAGATTTATTTTTGGAAGATGTTTGAAGTAGTTTTAAGTTATTCACCTTTGTTTGTTTGTTTATTATTTATGTTACTTGCACTTGCTATAACCTGCTGTTAATGCACCTAGGGTTGCTGTGTCATTTGTCTTTCAGAGCTATGCTTAGTCTGTGGGAGTGTAAGAATTTGCATACTACTCTTGATGCCTTGTAGCAGAGTTGGAAATGTACTATGTTGCTGTGTTTATCTGCCTGTGATAACTGCATTACTAGCAGTATCAAAGGGTAGTGTCCCCTGCAATCAGTGTACAGTACAGTTCAACACACTGTAATTGTCATCATTCCTCTGTCAATGATTAAGTTTAAATTAAACATTGTTTAACTATTCTGCTCGTATTCTTTCAGACTGTTCTCTGTAGACAACTCTTGTTGTCAGTGTAACGTATTGCTGTGTAAAAGTCAGCTTTGAACTTGAGTTTAGCAAACTTCTTGAGTAATGAACTTTATATTTAATAACTGAATAATGCCACTTTAGTTTTCATGTGAAAAGAATAATATAATATACAGTGCAGCTAGAAAATTTGCAAAATCTGTAAAATTTTTTCTGTATTTCTGTATTATAAATGTGTCCCTTAAATATGATTAGACCTTAAACTAGATAAACACAGGTCCTTAAACTAGATAAAGAGAACCAGACTAAACAAATGACACAAATAGTCGTACGCACCATAGTATGCTTTTCTTGTTGGAAAAAGGTAAGCACTGTAACTTTATTAAAGATGTTTAATCATAATAGTTCAGGAAACATCTGTGAAATCTGTTTCTCTGCAGAAGTAAAACATTCAGTGTTGTTCACTGAATTTTAATTAGCATGTATCGCTTTAATATTACTGTTTGTGTTTGGCAGTTTGCTGCCAGTCATTTGACTGTTTTTGTTGTGATTTTCATTTTTACTGTGTAGACTTCTGGCTTTTTCACATCTTGAGTAAACATCAGACAGACAGCTGTGTTTTTTTCAGAGTAGTAGCTTCCTCTTTGCTATCCTGTAATGCACACTAATCTTGTTCAGTTTTTATCTGATGGTGGACTCATAAACTTTAACGATATCTGATGACACAGGCCTGAAAGGTCTTTAAATGTTATTTAGGGCTTCTATATCATCAATATCATCGATTTCTAAATCATATGCTTTACAGTGGACTGATGGAGGCCAACATTTTTCAGCTTAATGAGCTTTAATTACCCCTTTGTGAATTTCTATCAAATCTCCTTTGTTCAAAGGATGTCACACTTTTAAAACTCAGTAAAGACCAGACTGTGTCTGCATAAAATGACCTGCTAAACTCACATGTAATTGCCATCTTTTGAACTGAAATTGTACTCAGCCACCCCTTTAAAATGGGTAAATCCTTTTTTCCCAGCAAAGATATTTAATGTTGAATAATCTTGCTCAATAAATCTTTCTAACTGTCTAGTTTTAGGCATTAGGTAAATATGAAATAATTGTGCTGTCTAGCAGCACTGCATATATGTTTAAGACTGCAAACAAAATGGGAAGAAAAGAACAAAAAGGGAATTTTGCTCAATAGTGAACAAAAGTCTATATCACTCAGCTTTAATACTGAATCAGTCGTTCACATTTTCAGATGACTTCCTTGATTGGTTGTCATTGTAGTATATAAAGATAGACACAGAATTTTTAAATTTGCTTCACTGCTTTACAATGATCATGTCCTTTACAATTTTGCTCACCACAAACATTATGCAGATGAATTCCTATTAAATAAATATGTGCCGGAGAAATTCCTTCAGAGCCCTTTACTTACATCCACTACAATTATCTCTCTAATCATTTCATCAAGTTGTTCCATATTAACACAATGTTTTTAAACAACACCGGATCATTACCAGTTTAGTCTCACAACACCTTCATTGATGCGTGTGTCATTTGTTTGTGTGGGTACTGTTACTCCTGGGCCAAATCATCTGCTATGTTTTGTTCAGTTTGACATAAGGAGACATACATGAGCACACAAACTGGTCAGTTAACGCTAATGCTTCTGATTAGTTTGCCTAATTGCTCCCTGGGTAAGAAAAAACAACTCCCGGGGGTGCCTTTGCTGTAGGACAACACTGTACCCAAACATGGTATTTTTACCAGTCAAAATATACACAAGGCATGAAGCCTGTCATAAACAATCTTTTTCATTTGGCTGTTGTGGAAAACTCAAACACCTGTGAGAGAAACATCCTTCATGTGAAGCATCCAGGGAGGAAAAAAAGTCACCTGGTCGAAGATCATTAATGTGCTTAAGCAAGCGGAGCTAAGCTAAAGTGAGTTTGGAGCTCCCCTACAGGCCCACAACTCAGCCCTGCCCTCATTTCATTAATGACAGGCCAGGATAATTAGTCTCAAAGAAACCTGGTACATAATTTAGTCTCAAAGAAACCTGGTACAGCATGTCAGCAGAAGAATGAAACTACAGTTAAACATAAGAAGGAAATTAAAGATGGAACAAAAGTACAAGAGTATAAATGTATAAAATATTTTAAATGAAATATAAATAAGACAGTCAATATATATAGCATATTCATTTTATTATTATTATTGTTATAATAATAATAATTATAATTATATATATATATATATATATATATATATATATATATATATATATATATATTAAAAACATCCACCTATAATGTATAAACCTCTAAAAGCCACCAGTGTTTTTAAATTACACTCTTATGGCTTAAGAATAACTCTGTATGTTAAAACGTCCACTGTTTAACATGTCATTTCTGAGCAATAGTACTTAAGGTGTAAAAAGGTATAAAAAGAGTTTAGGTTTTACCTTAAATCCATGGGACAGTTTTAACATTTCATTCAGCCTAGGATGACCAATTACTTAAATCATTCCCAGCACTTCCTTTCCTGAGTGAGAACAATCATCACCAAATTAGACAATCTGGTTTAATGTATATTATATTGAACATCAGGGAAAAAGTCCCTTTTAACTAGAATGTTTTGGGTCATTGTCATGTTACATGGCCTACCTCTGCTTTAACTTCAGTGTTTGTACAGATGGCCTTAAATTTTCCTCAAGCACCCTCTGTAAAGGCATATGCACATGTTTTTTCACTCAACTTTACACCTGTGTTAATGTGGTGTGACAACAATCATAATTTTATTTGATTGATTGATACAATAAAGAATTCATAGTGGAGTTTATAATGGAGAGTTTGCCAGACCCTGCTGCACCAAAGCAGCCCACACATTTTCACCCCCATTGGTAGGATCTGGACCTGTCTGTCTACATGGTATTGGTACCTGAATGAGTAACAACATTGCTAATGAAACAAAGAGAAAAAAAAACATTGAGGCTCTACAGACAAAAACTGGACTGGAGGTTTAACTTAGAACCCACACATTAATAGCATCACTAAAACTGCATTCTGTCATTTCAGGATTGCAACATGAGTAAGGCAGTGTTTTTGGTTACAAAACAGATGTTTTTGTTTTGTTTTCTTGTAACACAATGCTTACAGGGTTTTCTACAACAGCAACAAACAAACTACAACTCTTACAAAATGCAGCAGAAAGAATAATTAGCTTTAATTTAATTGTCTTCTAATTATCTGTAAATATAATTAATCATCAAACCATGGCTGCCTGTTTTCTTTCAAATTGACTACAATAGTTTTTAGTCTGTTTATTGTATAGAACCTCGTACAGTTTCTGAATAACAAACTTTAATTTACTTTTATTGGCAGGTTAATTTAGTTTTCTTGTTATGATGTTGTTGTGCTTTCCTTTTATTTCTTTATCATTTGTATTAGTTTTCTTTGTTAATGTTTAGTCTTTCCATTCTCTTTTCTGTTTTCTGTTGTTTTTCAATACAATGTAATTGTTTTAAATAATTGTATTATTATTATTATTATTATTATAAATAATAATAATAATAATATAATACAATATTATTATGAATAATAATAATATTGTTGTTGTTGGTGGTGGTGTAGGGTTTTCACTGCAGTGTGTGTGTTCCAAGTATTATGTTTTTTTAAGAAACTCTTTTGTAGTTTTTAACATGATCTATCAACATATGCACTGCTTTGAGATGTTGTGTTCTGCCATTTTAATAGAATCCTGTTGCAACTTTTAATTTCTTAATAAAAAACAGATAAAACTATGTTTACTGTTTATCTTGTCAAAAAATGCAATTGTTGTCCTTGAGATCACAAAAAAAGTTTCTGGTCAGAGATTACAATACAGCAAATATAAAATATTATAAATTATGGCATTCTGGATTTCCCTATTAAATAGAATTACATTACATTTTTAGGCCACTGCTCCAGATTCCTGCCCATCTCTATTGATTGTGTTCTCTCTTGCCACATTGATTGTTTTAATTGTGTATGTGTGTGTATTTTATGACCCACTTGCAATTTGGGCACTCAGTTATTCATTTACTTTCATACTGTCTTTGATGTGTGGTATTTCAGAGTCTTTCATATCTAATCAATCATTAGTTCCAGTTTCACAATTTTAAAACTGCACTTTAGTCACTTCCAAACATAACCCATTTGCGTGCGGATGTGTAGTTAGTGGGGGGAGGTTTAAAAGTGTGCATTGTGTGTGGGAGTGTTATGTTCTAATGCGACATTCACCTTAAATATCATGTTTTCAATATTATTAACATAACATTGGCAGCCTGTGATAAAGTGGGCCTCTATCTTTGTGGCTGTGAATTTGGACAGAAACAGGACAGTTTTCACATTTACTTCATTTATGTAACAAATTTCACATTTATTCCAAATTCCACAGCAGAAAAAGGAAACATTTATTTATCATGATTCTCATGCTTTCATTTCTGATTCTCTCTAATCTGCCGCTGTCCATAGTGCTGAAGTTCAGTTGTCCTCCCAACATGAAAACATATCAGCAGTGAACTCCAAGAATTACAGGACTGGAAACATATAGCAGCAGTAGAGCAGCAGCAGTCTTTATTAACTAGAAGATATACAAAAATAAGCATTAACATTCACTCACATGTTCATATATATTCTACATGTCTTTGTTTTTTGTTTACAAACATCACATTTGTATTGACTCTGTATAGACTAACTTCATGAGGCTGTCTCATCTACTGGAGCACCTCAGTTCTTGCACACTGATGCGACTTGGCCACTGGGTGCGATGGATCTTTCCCCACTCGCCAGATGGACACTACAGAGAAGAGAAAACGATACAGCGAATTAGAGTGACTGGATTCTTGCCTATGTTGTTATGTAAGATGTGCAGTGTGAATGCTCTAAAAGTAGCATACTAAAGCCTCCGTGCTCCAGTTTCAGTTGTAGGCCAGGTTATTTTTTAAAGGAACTGGGGCTGTCGTCTTTGGTTTCTAGGTGGCTTGTTACAATAGACATCAGCATTTTGAGTATTGGGCTCTTTTTTAAGATTCTCACTACAGAGGTCCTTATATGCAGACAAACACTGACATGAATTTCATAGCTAAAAAGGGGGGCTTACATAGCAATGTGCTTTAGATTACAGATATAGATGAGAAAAACTGGAGTACTGTTCCAGTGTAAGGTGTAAGGGTGCCACAAATGGTTCTTTGAAGTGTGCTTAACATTTTTTTCATTTTCTGAAGCCTAAGTGAGATGCTTAAGGTTTAACAAACCTCCATATAATGTGGAGGTTATCAACTATTTGAAGGGTGTATTCCCCTAAAATCATAGCAACATGCAAGACACGCTAGTCTTCATTACACCCTTAGAAAAAGTGCCTGGAGGGTTCGAGGTAACTACAGTGGTTGTATACAGATTAATGACAACTCAAAGAATCATATGGATGTTTAAAGGGTTCTTGTCCATGATGGAGCAACGATATGGGTGTTTAAAGAAGTGTTTAAACCGCATGGTGAATTCACATACTCATAGTGACTCCAGATTACTGGAGTAAATTAGCTTGCACCACACTTTCTGAGAATGAGTTGATTATGTTGCTTTTCCTGTAATTTAGTCACTTTTAAACAACCCTGTTTGTCATCATGTGTGTTATAACACACATACTTACATTTCCCAGCAATATTCGCTAGAAATTTGCTGTTTAAGTACATTTATTATATATTACTAGAATGTAGGCCTGCCATGTAGCACAGTACCGTTCCAAAACCTACAGTTCCAAGCCAAAAACCCTTCTCAGGACTATATAGGCTATGTAGAACCCTTTTTTGATGAGAGTGTGGTGTATGGTTTAGTGCTTTGGGTTACATATTTGTAATGTTCATTGTTATGTAGAAAGAGAGAGAGAGAGAGAGAGAGACTGACTGACTGACTGTCTGACTGTATTACCCTCTAGCCTTGCAGCTCGCCCTCCACACTCTGGTCAACAGGGTGTGTTTGAGCGCCGCGCAGCCCCTGATGTACAGGACCGGAGTAAGAACAGCGTTGACGCGCGGCAGCACGCGCAGCGGGTCCGTGCCCTCGTTGCGGAACGAGTAGCACGTGGCGCCCATGAAGTTGCACAGGATGATGTGCAGGAAGATGGGCAGCCACGCGATGAGAAAGCACACGGCCACTACCACGATCAGGTAGATGGAGGCGCGCTTGCTCTCGCGCTCGACACTGGGGGGCTCGCGCTCCAACTGGTACTTGGCGATTAGGAAGAGCCGCACGTTGAGGCCGATCATGATGACCACCGTGAAGATGTTGCTCACGAACGTGCCGATGCTCGTGACCGTCTTGGCGATGCCCACCGTCACCAGGTTGTTAACGGCCACGATGACGAAGGCGTAGAGCCAGTAAGCGGCGATGACGGCCAGCGTGCGCCCGCGGGTCATGCGCTGCGCGTAGCGGAGGGGCGCGGTCACCGCGTGGTAACGGTCAGCCTGCGCCGCCAGGATGGCCATGTAGGACAGGCCCAGGAAGGTGGGCGCGATGTAAAAGGTGCGCGTGGGCGAGTCGTAGTGGTCGCGCACGTCCAGCGCGCCGCAGTAATAGTAGGAGACCCCTGAACACACGTCGCTCAGACACGTGCTCAGCATGTACATGCAGCGGTTCTCCGCGCGCAGCGAGCGGCTCAGCAGGATGGAGGCGAACACGGACGCGTTGAGGAACACGATGGCCGTGGCCAGCAGCACGGTGAGGACGAAGTAAAGCACGTTCTCGAAGCTCGTGAGGGGCAGCACGGGCCCGAGGCCCATGCTCCGGATGGGGGTCGAGTTAGTCAGCTTGGCGGCAACGCGAGAGAGGCCATAAGTGCAGGGTGGGAGGTCAGGGGGCAGTGCAGGGGATGCAACGGCAGTGTGGTTCTTTTAAAACGGCGGGATGGGCTCCCCAGACTGTCCCAGACCCTCGTGTACCCTGGCTGTCAAAACATGTCTGTGGCCCGTCGGGGACGCGCAGCCCTGTTGTTTCATAACAGGCTCGTTATTTTTAGCCAAACACCTCATAAACCTCACTTTTACCCCCCTCTCTGTTTCACGTGAGGGAAATATGTTCCATCAACACAATTACGATGCTCACGTCTGCTGTAAAGTGATGTGGTTTGTAACTCATCCTTAGAAGCAAATATGTTTAAATGTGTGTTTCTTGCATTAAAACTCAACCTTTCATGTTTGTGTTGAGGGTTAATCACTGATATGCGTTTCCAGGGGGTTCTGGGCTTCTTTAGTACAGGCAATGATCCTATATAGAACCATGACAACCTACTAGATAGTTCTTTAAAAAAAATCATTTAAAAGTCCATCTACGGTATACAGAAACCGTTTGTGCAGAGTGTATGAGATTCTTGCACCGATTAAATATTGTTAGTTGTTAGTTATCACATCTTAAAGCAACCGGCACACCAACCGGCACATCCTAAGGCAGACGGCACACCATCTGGCACATCTTTAAGCAGCTGACACATCGACCGGCACATCTTAAAGTAACTGGCACACCATCTGGCACATCTTTACGCAGCTGCCACATTGACCGGCACATCTTAAAGTAACTGGCACACCATCTGGCACATCTTTACGCAGCTGCCACATTGACCGGCACATCTTAAAGTAACTGGCACAACAACTGGCACATCTTAAAGCAGCCGCCACACCAACTGGCACATCTTTAAGCAGCTGACACATTGACCGGCACATCTTAAAGTAACTGGCACACCATCTGGCACATCTTTACGCAGCTGACACATTGACCGGCACATCTTAAAGTAACTGGCACACCAACTGGCAAATCTTTAAGCAGCTGACACATCGACCGGCACATCTTAAAGCAGCCGCCACACCAACTGGCAAATCTTTAAGCAGCTGACACATTGACCGGCACATCTTAAAGCAGCCGCCACACCAACTGGCAAATCTTTAAGCAGCTGACACATTGACCGGCACATCTTAAAGCAGCCGCCACACCAACTGGCACATCTTTAAGCAGCTGACACATTGACCGGCACATCTTAAAGTAACTGGCACACCATCTGGCACATCTTTACGCAGCTGCCACATTGACCGGCACATCTTAAAGTAACTGGCACACCATCTGGCACATCTTTACGCAGCTGATACATTGACCGGCACATCTTAAAGTAACTGGCACAACAACTGGCACATCTTAAAGCAGCCGCCACACCAACTGGCACATCTTTAAGCAGCTGACACATTGACCGGCACATCTTAAAGCAGCCACCACACCAACTGGCACATCTTTAAGCAGCTGACACATTGACCGGCACATCTTAAAGCAGCCCCCACACCAACTGGCACATCTTTAAGCAGCTGACACATTGACCGGCACATCTTAAAGTAACTGGCACACCATCTGGCACATCTTTAAGCAGCTGACACATTGACCGGCACATCTTAAAGCAGCCGCCACACCAACTGGCAAATCTTTAAGCAGCTGACACATTGACCGGCACATCTTAAAGTAACTGGCACACCATCTGGCACATCTTTACGCAGCTGACACATTGACCGGCACATCTTAAAGCAGCCCCCACACCAACTGGCACATCTTTAAGCAGCTGACACATTGACCGGCACATCTTAAAGTAACTGGCACAACAACTGGCACATCTTAAAGCAGCCTCCACACCAACTGGCATATCTTAAAGCAGCCAGCCCACCAATGACACATATTAAAGCAACCGGCACACTATAACCAGCATATGCTAAGGCAGCAGGCACACCAACGATACATTTTAAAGTAACCGCTGCATCAACTGGCACATCCTAAGGCAGCCAGGCTGTTACCTGGCACATCTTAAAGCAGCCAGCAAATCATTTAGCACAGTCTAAAGCAGCTGACACATTGACCGGTACATCTTAGAACAGTCAGCACCCCAACCGGCACATCCTAAGGCAGCCAACACACCAACGACATCCTACAGCAATGGGGCCCAGTGTAACATCTTTTCTTAATGGGGACCCTGGAGCCAACACATGCAATATCCTGGAAAAGAAACAAACCACTGGTGTTCTAACACCCAGACATCAACCAGGTTGACCATGAAAACAACAGCAGCTGATGACAGAAACACTGGAAGAGTGACAATAACTGTCAATAACGCTGAAAACGTGTGAAGGTATATAACTATAATCACAATACATTTACATTTAAGGCATTTAGCAGACGCTCTTATCCAGAGCATCTTCCAAAAGTGCTTTGCTATTTATCCAAGAAAAACCTTAGTTAGAATAGAATAATAGTTCAAGCTTAAGACATTACTAAGCACAAGTCAATAAGGTGACCATAGTACTCTGCTATTCGTCCAAGTATTCTCTGAAGAGGATACACACAAGCTTCCCTTCCTTACTGTGCGATTTATAGAAGCTCTTTAAGCTCTTTTTTAGTACATCAGTTGAACCGGTGACGTTAAGCAAAAAATGCAAAAAAAATGGGTGATGACATTTTTTTTTTGCGCAAAGGGAGTTTGGTTTGAGCTGTTCTCAACTCTGTGTTTATGTTTCTCATATCTTAACGTTATATCTCCATCTTGCCCTTTTTCACTTCAGACTTGAATCTGTTCTCTACATTGTGTCAGTTTCATTACTGTCACAATGACTGGATCAATAAGAATACTCCAAAATGGCTTAAAATATATTTTCACAAAACTTTTACATTGTTTTATATTGAAGTTGGAGTTGAATGTACTGCTCATTTGAGTTGAATGATAGTGAAGCCTAAAAGGCCTTCACCCACCGTTTTAAGAACATGCAAAATCAATCAAATCGAATAGCTAAAGTTGATTTGATTGGTCTGCCAGTTGACGTGATGGCTGCTTTAGAATGCGCCAGATGAAGTGCTGGATGTGTTAGGATGTGCTGGGTGGTTTGGCAGCTGCTTTAGTATGTGGGACAGATGGTGTGCCAGCTGCTAAAGATTGTACTTAGTGGTGTGCTGGCAGCTCTAGGATGCTTTAGAATGTGCTGTCTAAAGTGCCTGCTGCTTTATGATGTGTTGGTTAGTGTGCTGACTGCTTTAGGGAGTGCCGGGTGGTGTGCCAGTTGGTGTGCCGGGTGGTGTATCATCAGCATTAGGATGTCTTGATTGATGTCCCATCAGTTTTACTGCCAGTTGATGTGCCAGTTTGGTGTGCTGGCTGCTTAAGTGTGTTGGCAGCTGCGGGAGTGTGTGCCGGTTGATGTGCTGGCTACTATAAGATGTGCTGGCAGCTGTCTTATATGTCCGGTGTTGTGCCCACAGCTTTAGAATGTGCCAGGTGGTGTGCCGGCTGCTTTATGGTGGGTTGTTTGGTGTGGCAGCTGCTTTAAGATATACCAGGCTTTAAGAAATCTCAATTGCTGAGCAAAAAGCTGGTGCGCCAGCAATTAGATGTACCGACTGATGTGCAGGTTGGTGTGCCTCAGCTTTAGGATTTGTCGCTTAGTCAAAAGGATCCAACATCTTCCAGGTTTTTGTGTCACAGAGCATTTAATACCTGTACGTCCTAAACTTAATGGTGAGCGGTCCTAGTGGAAAGCTGAGTGCTGACTGTGAGAGTTATACAGGCAGGTCTATGAGGTGAAGACAGCAGCAGCATGTCTCATGTGTGAATTCCAAAGGCGTTCACTATTGGCTCGCTCTCTTGTGGATCACTCATCATTAGCTGATCTATCGACCCGCGGGCCCCAGAGCTGTGTGCGCCCACAGCGTATATAACACCGGATCCCCTCCTGCACGTGCAGCACAGAGACCTACCAAAATGCCCCTTCTCAACTCCACCATCCCGCTCTCGGTGGACTTCTCCAGTCCGGGGGACTACTTCATCTTCCTCTACCACATAGTGTTCGCCACGTGCTCGGCGATGCTCGCGGGCTCCGTGGTGCTCGGCATCCTGAGCACGAGGGCCCTGCGCACGCAGAACCGCTTCATCTTCATGCTCAACACGAGCATCAGCGACACTCTGACGGGCCTGTCCGTCTACTACCTGGGCCTGTTCGACGTGCAAGAGGGCTACCCGTCGCGCAACGGCACCTTCTACATCCTGCCCTCGTTCATGGGTGTCAACGTGATGACGTTCCTCTTCGCGCAGTTCGACCGCTACCTGGCCGTGTGCCACCCGTTCTTCTACAACCGCTTCGTCTCGCGCGCCTTCGTCGTGGCCTGCTGCGTCTTCTGCTGGTTCTACACGTACCTCATCCTGGCCGTGCAGAGCGCGCTTCCCGTCGCGCAGGCCGTCAAGATAAGCGCGTTTGGCGTCATGACCCTGCAGGTCATCGTGGTCATCAAGGTGCTCATGACCATCAAGCTGTACGTCATAGCAAAGCACCAGTTGGCGCGCGAGGCGCCCAGCCAAGAGCGCGAGAGCAAGAACGAGTCTTTGCGCATCATCGTCTTCGTGGTCATCTGCTTCCTGTCGCTGTGGTGCCCCTCGTTCGTTAACATCATGGTCCGCTACCTGAGCAGCGGCGGCCTGCGCTTTCGGAATGAGGCCACCAACGCCTTCGCTATCATGGCGCGCTTCAACGCGCTCAGCACGCCGGCTCTCTACATCTGGGGGAGTCCGGCCCTGCGCAGCGCCGTGTGGGACAGCGTGTGGAGGAAGGGCTGCCGGACAAGATCGGACAGGTTCGAGTCCCGAGCTTCTGCGCCTGTTGCAGACCTCCTGAGTCTGCTCACCGAGGGCTTAAAGAGGAGCGTCACTGATGTTTCAAAGTTTTTGAGTAATGAGTGGTTAGGGTGCAAGCAATGGCATTCAGAGTGGTTTTGGTGTCAAATGTTCCGTTCTACAGAAACTAAGCGAGTTAGAATCGTTTATAGTGGCTGTGAATGGAACCAGGCGTCTAAAGAGTTTAAAACCTACATCACAGCAAGCACAGAGTGGTTACACATAGGCTGTCTGATGCAAAACACACTGTTTCACCATAGTTTTAGAGCCTAAAACCTTTTCCAGATGTTCAGAATTATCAGAGACTCAAAAAGGTTGCAAGGCCCAGAAAAAAAATAAAAATAAAAAAGGTTTTCCCAAAGTAAATGTAAGAAATTGTCTTACATGTGAAATGTCAGATAAAGGTTTCAGATAGTCCCTAAAATGCCTATATCTGTGTTGTGGGCATGGTGACCCCTGGTTTCTATCACCTATCAAAATCCCTGTAAAGAAATCAAAGTCTGATCTAAACCATAGCAACCATCACATCTAAACCATAGCAATGTGAAAACCCCCCTGTACATTATATTACACTGACTCGATATACTGTAGAGCAGCCTGTGAGGCCACCCTGCACTTCCGTAGGTTTATGTTTTCCTTATCTAAGGTTATAACTATCAGCTCCTTCTTGAGCTCAGTTGGGTTATTCTGGTATGCTGGTACTCATCATTTCCACATTAAAAGATTTTAAATCGCCACATTTATTGCCAAATGTAAGTATTGTGTATATGTGGTATATTGTATATATCTGTACCTTAACATGACACCAGGTGTATTAGAGCAGCCAATGGTAAAACAGCTGCAAGTGCAAGGTGGGCCTTGTGAATTACTTGGTATGAGCTGATTCAGCAGGAACAAACCCAAACATGTTGTTAGAGGATGAAAACCCAAAACTGTGGTCCAGTTGGGAATTGAGAAACACTGGCCTGTATTGTTATTACATAGTACTCTCTTGTCAGATTTACAGCATTATGTGCATATTTCTTTGATTTCTGGAGTGTGTTGTGTGCTTGTCAATAACAGGGTTTTTTTCTTTTTTCCAGAGTGTTTTCCAGACATGTGAAACCAGTGAAGGAAGCAATTTTTGTCTCACAGGCCTCAAAAGACACGTGAAGCACTGGAGATGGACTGAACACATTGGTTTACTTGCTGTGCTTAAACCAAATGCCAAATTTATCAAGGTTTTAGTCTGTATATAAATAAATATTTTATAGAAAAATACATTTTTATCATTTGTAATCTATGTAACATAAACAGGCCTGAGTTTTAAATACCACAGTGCTGGTCTGTGGATGGAAAGCCCTTTTGTCGATTGCTGAAAAAGCAGCAGAGAGTCATGTTTAACCAATAGTATGATTAAAATATAGAAGTACTGGTTCATGGTTACCATGCAAGATATATACATATATATTTTTCAGCTTCTCTCTTCATTTACTTTTGGCTCACATTATCTAGATGACTGAGAAATCCTGTTTTGTAAAAAACCCTGAGTGTGGTTAGGGGCAGCATATGTCAGACATATCTGAGTTTAATGCATATCAACATAAAATGTCTATGTCAAATGAAGGGTTTATTAATGTACTTGAAATGTATACTCTATTATTTTTATTAGTAGTACATATTTTTATTACCAGCGTTTCTTGGATTAAAACACGTATAATTTTTTAAAAAGTCGAGTTGGCATCACCTGTATTTACTTATTGGGTTCCATTCCATACCACGGACTGTCTAATGCCGCTGTACTGATGCGCAGTACAACAGTGTTTAGGCACTGAGACATGATTACTGGATAAGGTCATTTTGGTAAATGATATCTTTTGACCTGCTGCTTATATGCTGGGACTGTGTATTATGTGTATTGCGTTACACATCAGAGGACACTGTAACCATACTGTTTTTGTCATGCAAAAATCAAGAATCTCTAAAATGGCAAATTTACAGAAGGAAAAATGGTTTTGAATTTTGAATGATGTCAATGTAAAAAGATTTCATTTATTTAAAGTCAATTTCGAGCAACTATATTGGTTCATTCCTCATGAAACTGGGACACATGTAAAAAAATAACTGTCAGATCAAAATCAAAACACAAAAAACCTGCAAAAATGTAGATACAGCATATACGTATAGATATGTACAACACAACACCTTGTATACATCCTAAATTTTATTGGAACATTTTCTTAAAACTGTTTAAAAATATACTTACATATAAAGACGGTGACTAAATGTTTTGAACCATGGGGTAAACAGTATTAGGTTTATTCAAAAAGAAGGAAATCCACCGTACTGGACCCCACACTCATATATGAAAGACACAAAGCAACAGGAAGTCACTGAAAGTATATACCCCCCAAAAAAACCCAAATAATTAGCAGCGACCAGGAATCAGAGAAAACATTCTCCAAAGCCACTTACAGTTATACTGATTTGCAAAGGGCCACCCTTTTTTGAGGCCCATTCTGATGCACTGTAGATCTATTCAGAACCGAGTCAGGCTTTAAACCAAGCCAATTGGCAAACTCCCAACTCAAAAGATGCTGTACTGTAAATCCTGTAAAATGAAAAAGGAGAAAAAAAGAGGCTACTTTCTGTAAAACTTGTAAAACAGGCATTTTTAGTGCCTTTGGTCCATAAAATCAAAATGTATGTACTGTTGGTTAATCGGTGGGAGCAAAGAGTGTGGTTTAAAAAATGATAAATCATCATTCAGTGGTGATAATGCTGTCTGCAACTGCAGCAGATGGGAAAAGGAACTAAACAGAACCGAATGAAACCAATTGATGAACAAGGAGAGTAACTGTGACCATCATTAAGCGAGAAGAAGGCAGGACGGGCAGAGATGGAGCGACGGCTGCAGTGTTTTACTCGCCCTTGGTGACCAGGTCCTCTATATAGGCATCCAACTCATCATCACTGCTGATCTCAATATCCTACAGGGAAAAAAAAAACACACAGATATCAATCATTGCAACATATTGACCAGATATGTACAACCAAAATCGAGTAACCTTGATGCACACAGTGACAAACACATGTATAAAACTATGTATGTGTTTACTGTTGCTGTGTGCATGCATATATATATATATATATATATATATATATATATATATATATATATATATATATATATATACAGTGAGTCCAAGAAGTATTTGATCCCTTGCTGATTTTCTTCGTTGGCCCACTAATAAAGACATGATCATTCTATACTTTTAATGGTAGATGTATTCTTACATGGAGAGACAGAATATTAAAAAGAAAATCCAGAAAATAAATCTAAGGAATATATATTAATTGATTTGTATTTCATGGAGTGAAATAAGTATTTGATCCCTTAGTATTCATTAGCAGTTCTGGCTTTTACAGACCAGTTAGACACTCCCAATCAACTTGTTACCTGACCTGAAGCCACCTGTTCTCACTAATCACTTGTGTGAAAAACACCTGTCCACAGAATCAGACAGATCACACAGATTTCAAGTCTCCAACATGGGTAAAACCAAAGAGCTGTCACAGGACCTCAGAGTCAGAATTGTTGACCTTCACAAAGCTGGAATGGGCTACAAAAAGATTAGTAAGGTGTTGGATGTGAAAGTAACAACTATTGGTGCAATTATCAGAAAGTTTAAAGAGTATAACATGACAATCAACAGACCTCGGCCCGGTGCTCCAAAGAAGATTTCGCCTCGTGGGGTGGCAATGATGCTGAGAACAGTCAGAAATCGTCCTGCAACCACTCGGCAGGAGTTAGCAAATGACCTGAAGGCAGCTGGGACCACAGTTTGCAAGGAAACAATTGGCAACACTTTGCGCAACAATGGATTCACATCCTGCAGTGCCCGAAAGGTACCCCTGCTGAAGAGAGCACATGTGGAGGCGCGCCTCAAGTATGCCAATGATCATTTGAAAGATGAACCAAGTTATTGGGAGAAGGTTTTGTGGTCAGACGAGACCAAAATTGAACTTTTTGGCCTCAACTCCACCCGCCATGTGTGGAGGAAGAAAAATGCTGCCTATGACCCCAAGAACACTGTGCCCACCGTCAAGCATGGAGGTGGAAGCATAATGTTTTGGGGGTGTTTCTCTGCCAAGGGTACAGGGCTACTTCACCGCATCACTGGGAAGATGGATGGAGCCATGTACCGCACAATCCTGAGGGACAACCTCCTCCCCTCTGCCAGGGATCTGAAAATGGGCCGTGGTTGGGTCTTCCAACATGATAACGACCCTAAACATACAGCAAAGGCAACAAAGGATTGGCTCAAGAAAAATCACATTAAGGTCATGGAGTGGCCCAGCCAGTCGCCAGACCTCAATCCGATCGAAAATCTATGGAGGGAGCTGAAGGTCAGAGTTGCCAAGCGACAGCCCACCAACCTTCATGATTTAGAGAGGATCTGCAAAGAAGAGTGGGCCAAAATTCCCCCTGGTGTGTGTGCTAAACTTGTGGTTAACTACAACAAACGTCTCACCGCTGTGCTTGCAAACAAAGGCTTTGCCACTAAGTATTGAGTGTGTTTGGCAAGAGGGATCAAATACTTATTTTCCTCATTGAAATACAAATTAATTAAAATATATTCTTTAAAATTATATTCTGGATTTTTGTCTTGATATTCTGTCTCTCCATGTTAGAATATATCTACCATTAAAAGTGCAGAAGGATAGTGTCTTTATTAGTGGGCAAACAAAGAAAATCAGCAAGGGATCAAATACTTCTTGGACTCACTGTATATATATATATATATATATACACACACACACACACACACACACACATACATACATACATACCCTCTGAAAAGGGTAGTACAAACATGAACCCTTCTTTAGTGGTTCTTTATTAAAGGCTCTATATAGTCTCTATATAGAACAATGACAATGCAAAGATCGTCCTGTATCTACCAGATGGTTCTATTATATACAGCACAAAGAGTTCAAAGGGTTACACTATTGTCAAATAACCCTTTTTGCAATACTGTATAGAACCACTGAAGACTTCTAGTTTGTGTAGTCATTGTCTATATGTGTGTGGCTGTGTTTGTGGAGTAGCACAGACCTCCTGGACTTTCTGCAGCAGTGCAACAATGTTTGTTCTGAGTTTGCGGAGTTTCTCCTCAGACTCTCTAAGTTTGGCCTCTGCGCCGCTGCTCTTCTCTTCCACAGCTCGAGCTCGAGACTCAGCGCGACTCTGGTACGAATTACACAGACTCTGCAGGCCTGCTTCGTATTGCTGGAAATACTCTTTCTGTAAACATGACCACACAACACACCATTACTGCTGAACTGATAAAAAACGTGCTAATAACGCCAAGTACCCAAAAAGTGCCCATAGTTCACTGTTCATACATCACTTAAGAGTTTTGCTGGTGTTAATGAACTAACAATAACTTTGCCCTTTTTTCCTGCAGTGGGCAACATTTTATTAAATTATAAAGTGTCCAGTCAGTGTTCCCCTCACTGTTTCAATGAATTCAACCTACAAGTACACACATATCTACATGGATGCAATTTACTCACAATGGGAAAAGCTACAAGGTCATCAGCACTCATAGTGTTCAGGGAGTCTTTTGGGATTCGGAAATCAGGCGGGAAAAAGTATCGCAGCAATGTCCTACAAGGAATAAAAACAATGTAATGAGGTCCATGCAGCTACCCAAAAGCCTCAGATCACAATAGACTTCTCATACTGAACAGTATGAGACAGTAAAACTGAATGTCTAATCATATTTTTTTACACTTGCACAAGAATTTACAGGCACATGCCAACACCCACCTCATCATGGTGACAAGGCCCTCTGTAGTTTCCCTACTCGGCCCACTCTGGGTCGTATCAGGCTCAGCTGCAGTGGGTGGAGTCACAGACCGGGCTGGAACCTGATTGGTGTCTGGACTCCGTGATTCTGGTGACGCAGGGCGCATGAGGCGGACGTCATCACTGCCTTTAAACACCCTGAAAGACAGTAAATAAATAAATAAATAAATAAACAAACAAAAATCCATTCACATCAGACACTCATTTAACACAACACAACAAACCCACACACTGTATTTAAAATCAGAAATGACTACAACTGTTTGTGTGTATGTGGGGTCTTACCAGCGGTCTCGTGGTGTGTTCATGGGGACATAATCAAACTTTACTTTCCAACGCACACTCTCCTTCCCAGTCTCCACTGCAGTCACCCGGCCAGTAAACCATTCTCCATTCACCTTCGCTTCCACTTGTATGCCTTTATCTGTGAAACACACACAGCAATCCACAAACGCAGTTACTGGAGATCAACAAATTCTTTGTACCAATCTGCAAGGTTGTAACTTTGCCTTAATGTAGGAATTAATTATTTTTACTGTTACCTTTATGAGCATTTTTCACTGCATCTTGTTTTAAATCTTCTTCAGTGCTATTGCTGATTCTCTGAAGAAACACATTCATTATTAGTTGAAAAATGTGTCATATTAGATTATACTAAGAATACATTCTGTTTTTTGTAGGCACTATTAGTCTCTGAGGAGGTCTGAGAGAGTACTCTACCTCTGTGTTGTTTGCTTGTTTGGCTGGGGAGGCTTTTTTTTCTACTGCTCCCTTTCCACGACTTTGAACAGGCGCGGCAAGTTTGGATTTTTTGGGTTGTGGTTCTTCCTCTTCTTCTTCTTCTTCTTCCTCCTCTTCTTCTTCTTCTTCTTCCTCCTCCTCCTCTTCTTCTTCTTCTTCACTTTCTTTCTCTTCATCTTCTTCTTCTTGTGCTTTACCCTTCTTGGTGCTTCCTTTCTTTCTAGTTTGTCTGCTAGCCGTCTTTGTGGTGGACGGCTGGAACCAGTCACAAACACAAACACATCCTCTTTTTAACAAACTTTAAATTAACAGACCCATATTAACATGAAGCAGAAGTGCCCGGTTCCTGTCCTGGAGCTCTGGGGGGTTAGCACATTGTGATGATCTCCCTGATCAAACACACCAACAAAAACTAGAAGTAATGGCCGAGTTAACTATAAAAAGCACCAAAACCTAGGCTGTATTAAATCTCTCCAGGACCTGAGGCCAGACATCTCTGATAAAAAAAAGGAAGCAGTCAGTCAAAGGAATGGAATTCTGATTGTTCTCTGCAATGCAATACGAGATCTAATACTGCTGTTTGTGAACACTCACTGTAGTGCGGGTTTGGGCTGCACTCCTGCGAGCTGGTGGTTTTGAAGGTGAAGGGGTCGCCACAGCTCTAGAGGCAGATTTCACTGGTTTGGGAGGTGGAGTTGCTTTGGTTTTGGCTGGAGGGGGCGGAGCAGAAGGAGTTCTTGTTGGACGTGATGGTGGTGTAGATTTAGAGGGCGGAGTTTTAGCTGCAGGAGATTGGCTGACGGCTCTTTTGACAACAGCAGGAAGCGGGGGTGACCGTGGTCGAGCTGCTGTGCGTTGAGATGAGCGTGTAGCAGTCTAGAACGTAGAACATAGAAAAAAAATCAGTTCCACCTTCAAATCAAGATAAAAAAAAACTTTAAGCAAATGAATATTAAAGCATAAAAAACATCACCTGAGCTGTACGCTGCTCTGAAGGCTTTGTTGTGACCTCCAGAGGTAGCCGTTTCACATCTGATGCTGACTTTACAGTTGAAGTTTTCTGAAACAGACGTGTTACTTTAAAGTGGCTGAGGTTAACGGTTCAAAGTGTACTAGACCAACGTATGGATGAGTACCTGTAGGGCTTCTAATTTATCTTGCTGCTGACGGATTTTATCAGAGAGCTCTTTCTGTTTGTCTTCTGAGGTTTTGGTGTCCTTTTTCAAAACACCAACAGGTAAATTCTGCTTCTGCTCAGGAGCATCGCACCTGACGGAGACAGACAGGATGTGAGAGAAACAGAAGAGGAGCGAAGGATCGCTACTAAAAATGAGGAAAAGCTAGAAGAGTGTCTACAAGTACACAACATGAGTTGAGAACACTGTTCTTCATTCTTTTTTATGTACCTGTCCTGCGCTCCATCAGGGTTCATTAGACAGACCCAACTGTCTGGGTAACGCTTATCCACAGCATCCATCTGAAAAGGCAGTGTTCGCCACTTCAGACATTTATCTGAGAAAAAGAATAATTGTGTGTAAGGGACAGACAAGGAGAGAGCAAGAGAGAGAAAGAGAGAGAGAGAGAGAGAGAAAGTAAAAATGAGTACATGCAAAAAACTGTAAACAAGTTCACAATACTACAAGAGCACACATATGGACACTGTGAATAACTGCTCTTACCACACTGTATTGTGACCGGAATCTCCATGGCCCTGCGTCGGCGGAACCTTAGATCATTTGAAGGTGTGGCATTCCAGTTGGCTGACAAATACCCAAACTCGTCCCAGAACTTCACAATGCCTTTCTGAGCTGTTTTTAGTGAATAAAGCTGAATGACATACTAGAATTGTCTCAAGTCATGAAATGAAGTTCAAATAAACTGATGGCAAAAATAGCTAACAGTATTCCTACAACGACAAATGAACTACACAAAATCAAAGTACTGACAAATATGCTGTCATGAGTAACTTAAAACCCTCTGAACATGTCTTTGACACTTTGCTAGATCCAGTAATAGGAGACAGTGGAAGTTCTCCAAAAAACAGTTCAGTGGTTAGGAGTTCTGTTCAGCAGCTGGTGCACACTACACAAACTACCATGTCTTTCTGGACCAAAAAAGCTGTTGCGCATTAAACAATTTTCATTTGAACCCTACTGCCAGCTCTATACACATACAGAGACACAGAGATACTCACCTATACCAATGTCTTTCCAGTATTGGGCAAGATAGTCCCCCATTGCTCTGAGTAAGTGTCTGTACTCTTTAGCATCTGCAAAGTCTTGCTTGTTGTGTGTTGGCTCCAACACAAGATAGGGAACATCTACCACCCCCACCACTCCACCACATGCCCTAAAACATGATGACACAGCAGTGTCAATTGGTGCTCTTCAACAACTTTGTTTTGTTTCTATGCCCCATTAACTTAACATGATTCCATTAGACCGGCAGTATTATGGCAGACTCACATTCCTCCCTCCAGCTGCGGTCCAGTCTTCTCATACATCTTGATGAGCCGACTGCAGTTGTAAATAAACATGCCATCCTGGTCTCGCCTTTCGATGTTTATACCAAAAATGAAGTTCAGCTCCTTAGGCTCCTTCAATGCTCTGCCACAAATGACAAAAGTAAGTATGAAACTCAATACTCCTTTGTGTCATTTGGTGTGGATGTAGATTATATGTATAAGGCATATAGTAGATTTTGAAGTGTTTTAAGTACAAAGGCACAGTTTGATTGCACTTAATATGTCTGTTTAACTGGTTTCTATGAATGTGTGGATTTGTGTGTGTCTATGTAGGCATGTATGCATTACTTCTGTTTAGATGCGTATATGGCTTGTTTTCTACTAGCTTCTGCACGTAATGCTGAAGCTGAATCTTGGGCCTTCCTCAGAGCAGTCTGAAAACAAAAAGAAAACAAAGTAAACATTGTACTGCATACTGATTTGGTCTGTATAAACAAACATATACCCTTGTGTAGTCTACATGTCAACCATCAGAGAGTCTGAGAAGTGTGAGCATTGAACTGATACAACCTGGAGCATGTTAGTAAGTTTTGTACATATGTTCATGCAGAAAGTCAATCAGAGTGTAACAAATAAACATTTGATAAACATTTTGTTCCTCTATGAGCTATAACATAAAAAAGAACAGCAAGCAAATAAAACAAATGAATAAACAAATAAGCAATGATAAAAAAACCTAATACACATATAAGAAAGAACATAAAAGAGAGCACAAAAAACCAACATCCAAAAATATATAACTATTCTGAAGACTTTCTGCAGAGAGATGGTGCTTTTTTTTCTGGGAGAAATGGTGCCCCATCTCAGCAGCATAAAGGCAGCATTTTTTATCAAGATGCGTCTTCTATTTTGTAGATGTATTATTTTAGAGGATATTGTGTGTTGTGTGCGTTTCGCTATATTTTTAACAGCTCCTTTTCACAAGTGGGGGTTGTTTTTTTTCTATATTCGTGACCTGTGTTTTTTTTTCTATTTAGGTCTTTGGTTAATTATTTATTTTATTTATTTAAAATAAATTAATTATTTATTTTAATTCATTATTAAAATAATTAATAATTAATTATTATAACTTTTTGTTATATTTGGCATTGATCGTATTGAGGTGTGGGGTTGTTTTGTATTTACACACTGTTCTTTTTATTCCTGTGTTTTTAGTTTTGTTTTTTTGCATGTTTGGTTACATTTGTAATTGCTTTATTGAAGTGGGTGTTATTTTTTTTTCTTGCTGTTAATTTTTCTCTTTTCTATTTCTGTGTGGTTATATTTAACATTGCTTCTTTTTCCATTTGCTTTTTTTTTTTTTTTTTAATGTGGTTTTGCGGTAACAGGCCGCCAAAACAGCTCCAACCCACAGAGGCAAGGACTTTGATGAAACCCTGGGTATCTGACATTGGTGTATAAGACATTGGCAGCTCATCAAAAAGTCACCTGTATATTTGTTGTTCCAGCATCTCACAAATGAACGGATTGAGATCTGGGGAATTTAATAGACCTGGTCATCATCTAGAACTCTGTGCTCCTCAAACCATTCCCCAACAACATGTGCAGTGTGGCAGGGCACATTATCTTGCTGAAAGAGGACACTGCATAAAACTATTGGCCTGAAGGGGTGTATCTTGTCTGCAATGATGTTTAAATAGGACAAATTTACATAAGTGCATTCCCATTGTCATCACTTTTCCAGGTAAGCAGAACAGCCATACATGACCGGCCACATGTTAAAAAAAGAAATCGTGACTTAGTGTAACAAGGAACCTGCTCCAAGGTCCAATGGCAATGCCTGCATGCCTCTTATAGACACTTCTGCTGGTGTGCAGGGGTTAGTATGAAACACAGCACAGCAGGATGTGATCATTAGAACATCCTGTGACTTGTGCCATAGTAGCATTTCTGTTGGTTTGGTTTAGACTTCACTGCCCTCATGCAGAGCACCTAAAACCCTGTCACCAGTTGGTAGTTTGTCCTTCGCCAGACCACAGTTGATACGTGCTCAGCGCTTTTAAGCAGAGAAACCCTCTGTTTCAGAGATGCACTAACCCAGTTGTTGGGCACTGCTTGTCAAAACTGTTGTTAAAGCTGCTCATATCTCTCTACATGCAACAGGTGAAATAAGAGAACCAACTGCTTGCTTACCATCTAATACATACCAGACCTTGACATGACCTGTTGTAATGCCATTATCAGAGTTATTAGTGGTATCAGTGAATGGCTATAATCCGTTGGCTCGATGATGTATATAGGATGGTACATATACGTCTGTGAGCAGAACACTAGTGGGTGAGACTAACCTTCATGCAATACTTATTACTAGATCAGTACTTGTCAAAGTGGGTGGGTGGGAACCTCTGGCTGGTACATATACTTCTCTGTTTGGCTGATAAAGAGTTATTGTGCAGAAGGCTGTTGTGGGTTCTCACCCTGGCCTCTTTGGATAAATCATCACCCAACTTCAACTCTAGAGCACGTGCTTTACTTTCCGCTTCTCTGGCCTTCTCCTCCGCTGTAAAAAAAAAAAAAAAGGAAAAAAGAAAAAGAAGCAACTTTGTAAGCAGACACGGTTTATAACACTGTAGTCATCACAACTTACAAGGGCAAGGGCAAGAGTGGCAAGGAAATACTCCCTCAGATAAATGCTTCAATGTACAGTCCAGGTGTGCCTCAATGTACTCACCGAGTTTTGCAAGGTGATCAGCTTTTTTCACTTCTTGCTCTGCACGTGTTTTAAAGCGAGTTGATGTGTATTTGTACATCCTGCAAGAGAGCAAACACGGTTTGTGCACCGTCATTTACAGATACATTAAATGAGTGCTGAAGTGCTGTGTGTGCAGTTGTTTGCGTACCTAGGATTGTACAAACAGCAGGATAGTCGCTTGGTCCTAACTTTGTGTCCTTGAATGAATATTCTCATCCTGGGATCGATGTAAAGAACAGCAGCATAGGCACGGAATGACCGTCTCTCTGGCTTGCTGTTTTAAAACAATTTAATGAATGTATTAATTAAGGGCAATTATAGAGGAATAAATGAAAAGAGCGAAAACAAGGGATGTCGGAGGAGTGAAAGGGTATTTAAGCTACTCACACTCCCTCCACAGGCGTCCCTGCCATCAGTATGTCCTGGTGATCTGTCTGCACATCCAATTCAGGCTCTCTGTTGTCCATCAGTTTCAGATTGTAAACTATAACCAGTGTACCTAAAGACCATACACTCAAAGCTTAAAAGGCCTGATTATGAAAAAAATGTTAATTAATAAAACATGCATCTTAATAAGAACACTGTGAATTATAAACTCATACCATTGGCTCCCTCAATTTTCTTAAACTGCTGGAACAGCTGCTCCTCACTCTTGAAAGGAGAGTATTTGAAGATGAGTTCTGTCTCTATTGCATACTTCTCTGGGTCTTGAGTAAGAGGCTGCTGGGTCTTCAGATCCCAACTGGGCAATGGAACGATAACCTACATTTGTGTTAGAATAAAAAGACAAAAACATGGCTGTGTCATATTCTGCCCATTGGTCATTCTGTATAGTTTTTTCTTGTCCAGATAAATACAGTAAGAGTGTCACTATATGATTAGCACACTGTTTGCTTTACTACGATGTTTTGATGCTTGGTTTATATATATATATATATATATATATATATATATATATATATATATATATATATATATATATATATATATATATAAATTATGCCTTACCTCATCCAGCCCTTCCTCTTCATGAAATGTCCGTGACAGAAATAAACATGTTAGTTTGTCATCTTTCTTCGTGAAGAGGATGAAATCTTTGCCAATACGCATTGAGCCACTAAAAAAAAACAAAAAAACATTGATGGGTAAATAACGTATCTCTAAAGATATGAATACAAAAAAATTGTATAAAGGAAACTTCCTGACTGCATTTTATGTCAAGGAGGGTCTATACATTTTATTGCCATGTATAAAAGGCACTTACGACTTCAACCCATTTCCATACTGGCCAATATGAGTGGACTCAGGGAACCTCTTGCTGGATTTGCCAAACTGTATGACGTGCGTTGCTTCACCTATGCAAAAA
The DNA here is from genome assembly GCF_030463535.1 of Salminus brasiliensis. Taxonomy (NCBI): domain Eukaryota; kingdom Metazoa; phylum Chordata; class Actinopteri; order Characiformes; family Bryconidae; genus Salminus; species Salminus brasiliensis. The sequence continues at coordinate 26,016,064 of NC_132879.1, forward strand.
TAATTCATTTTACTCACTAGAATTTCATCATGGTGTGGGAGCAGGGAGTGTTGTAGTACTGGGTTTTGGAGGGAAACTGATTAATCAAATAGATATTACTATACTCACTGGGATCCATGCCAGTCCCATCATCCAAGAAGCAAAGCATAAAGCCTCCACGAAGGTCTGGTCTTTTCTCTGAGTTTTTGAGATGGGTGGACATGAAGGAAAAAGTGATATGCAAAAGTAAACCCTTTTAGTAAAAATGTCTCAACTTGATCTTCATATTTACATGTGTGGCAACTTCATACAGTACCTGTGTAAATGTCAATCCTTGTAGCGTTTGCATCTCTATAGATGAGGAAAAACAGTGTTGATTTTGTGAAGTTTCAAAAGCACATAAACCTCCAAACATATCCAGCGTTTTTAGCATATGTGAACTAACAACTTAACCAACGTAAGAGAAGGCTGATACCTTGAGTTGTCCACAAGCTCAGCCAAAGCACCAAAAAGAAACTCGTGTGTTGTCCTGTAGGCATCAGTCACACAGAACAATGTTTTTACTCACAGACAAGCATATCCATCATATGTCTGTTACAAAACAACAAGTAAGACTGTAGTTGTCTGTGAAATAAGACAGCAATGTGTATTACATACTGCAGGGTTCTTTTTGAAACATCAAAGTGCCATCAACGTATTACCCAAGTGTTTTTCTATTGAGTTCCCCCTCATTGTAAGAAATTGAGTTCAGAACAATTTGATACAATATTTGCTACAGTTTCCTCTTTTCGGATGGGATAAGACATTTAACCACCATGTGTGAGAAAGTCCTGAGGCACTGTTCTGCTTAGATTCCTTCATTACAGTGAGAGAAATTAACCTAATCACCTTCAATAAAAAGGTGTAATGCAGTTATTACTAATTAATATGTCATAAGAAGTAACAAAGGGGGCAGACATTTTCCTGATATAGAACTAGGTATTACACGGTTGATCAGAATCAGTCATCTCTTTTTGGACAGGAGAGCATGTTTCATTTCAACATATTCACCACAGCTAAAATATTTGAAATTAACATTTTCAAAAATAATAATAATAATAATGTAAATGAAAACGATTATGGATTATTCTAAATTTACTAAGAACTATGCATGCAGTTAAACAATTATTGATTTGTTGACATACTGGATGAAATATCTAAACATTCCTTTTTGTCTGTTGTTTATATTATCTACACAGTCTGTGTTGTACTAATACATACCAGATATGTTATTAATTATATTATTAATGTAACAAATTATTCAAAACCTTTGAGCAGTGCACACTCAGCTACAATGGTACATGTTATACATGTCTTATAAATGTTTCAGTGACTGTTTTATCAAATGAAATTATCAACAGTCAGGCTTTGACATAGTTGTAATTCACAACACCCATCAAAAAACACAAACCAGCATATATTCCTAGTTCTTTCACAACTGTCTTGAATTAACTGTCAATCAGCTCATAATTTTACCATTATGTGTCTTCTTTGTGTGTTCTTACATCACTGTTATTATTTTACAGGAGCAACCCCCTGGTATTCACAGTGCTTCAAAAGTGGTCTTCTGCTTAAATTAGTCTTTTCTGAAAACTCAGCGAGATCATATGTTATGAGTGAAATGTTGCACAAAGAATTTTGAAGTACATTCAACATCCACATCCACATCAAAAACAGTTTTAAATGCAGACTCTCCTGACAATATTATCCTTGTAGGAAAATAAAACCAGGCTATCAAGACACCACAAGACATTATTTTTTACAAACATGCACACCAAAGTGTCGCCCACCAGGGTTTCACTTTTTGGCCCTACTTTAACGCTACAGTCACCTCTGAATGGGATTTTAGTCTGCTGTTTTAAAGGAGTGGTTGGGCAAAAAAAATCTAATTTACACAATTTACTTCAGATGTTCACAGCAAGTCATAGTGTGCTGAAATACTGCATTGACAAGTCTGTGCTGCCTTAGAGAAGTCATCACTGCTGTTTGATCAGCTTGAGAAAATTATGTGGGCATATGTATGTACAGAAATCATTTGGTGAATAATGACAGCCTCATAGCACTAATGCACGTTTGGACACCAAACTTGTCTTAACTGATCGACTACATCTGGGGTAAGAGAAAAGCTGTGTAAATGAGTGGCAAATCCTCCCATAAATTGTCTAGATTTTTGTGATTTCATAATTAGGCGTAAACTAATTCTGCGACTTCTATAAAGTCTAAAAACGAAGAGAACCCAGTTTAGCAAGCACTCATTCTTTCTCTTACTCACTTACAAAAACATTGATACTTACGAGTTTGTGTGAAGGTACTCAAAGGTGAGCTGAGCACGGTTTAAGGTGCTATAATTTGAGAATGCCATTGTCTCAAGCAGTTAATAATGGGGGGGAAAACTCAGCGAACTGGACACCTCTTCTTTACATATTTTCCAAGTGATGGACCTTTTTTGGACTGTAGTCCTTCAGCACCTTCAGTAAGACAAGACAAGAGTAAAAGCTTGGTACTGTGGTCTCCGTGATTTTTACTCAAATGCGCTGCACTCCATTCAATTGAATAGGACCGGTTACACTTTTTAATGAAATGTGCAGTAAATCATGTTCTTGAAGCACTGAGGATATACTCATAAAAGCATACTGTGTACCACGATAACACAATTTATCACCATACAATAAAAATACAGTCATATTGCTCGTCACTACACATAGCCCAAAACTCAAAATCTTTCAATTAGTTCAGTTTAGATACTTTTGTTCCAAAAAAACAAAATCACCCCCTGTCAAGTCACCATTGTTGGCACTATTATTAGGTAGCTATCCCTCACCAGATGTTCACTAGCACCATTATTGGCTAGGTACACCTCTCACCAGATGTTGACCTAACTGGAACTGCTGGATCTACCTGCATATACAAATAACTTGACTTTACTACAATGCTAACAAATCATCGCGTGATAAAATACGAGACCACCACCACGGCCTAGCGACTTCTGCACACCTGCAAAGGTCCAAGACTGACGACCAAGAGAAGACCAAAACATGGTATCACAGTTTATGCCCTTACAGTGCTGGTCATCAGCTCAGCTGCCTTCTACTCTGTCAGCATGGGCTAAAGCACACAGTTGGAGCATGCTGCTGTCCCCCACTGATCAACAAGACCAAACCAATGATTGATTAAGTATCACTGCGGACAAGTCGATTCAGTCTCTCACTTAAACTGCATCACGGCCATATTTAGGCGGGGTTAGGGTTGTATGGCATTGCTGTACACGCCTACTAGCCGAATTACAGGCCATGCAGCAGGGCCCACTCAATACAAATTAAAGAAGCAACCAGCAAAGCCTGGTCCAAAGGCTCGCACGCCAACACCAACAATTCTAGAGGGACTATACTCACTGTTAGCCTTCAAGACACTCAAACTAGTCTTGTCTGCAAAAGTGACGGTGGTCAATCAAATGGTCTGCCATTTCTACACTTGGCAATGGCTTATCCTTACTTGCAAGTAGCTAGCTAGCTAACGTTAGCTAACTAATGTACTAAAATGCCTGTGTGTAGCTAGAAAAGCAGAAACGCTACTTCAATGCTGCAAACCATTTAATCGCCCAGGGCCTTCCGTGTGTTTCTATCCAGTGTTTGTTTCTGCTGTGAGAAGTAAGTCTTGTTTATTCCTGGTCCGAGATCATAGAAAGACACTCCGAAGGCCGCGAACCTTCACCACACAGCTCTCCTCCGTTGTCCTGCGCAAAAAACGCGTGAGAACGAATAACAGAGGCCCGCCCACCGACCGGCTCTCGACCAATGACCGGTCACTTCTGCGGATTCCATTGGCCTATATGACTGCCAATCACTCGGAGCGCTGCGTAAACGGGTCGTTGTCGTGATGGAGCCGAGCGGGCTGGTACAGGAGTGTGGTATGGAGCCGATTTTGTTCGTTAGCTGGAAAATGGCGATAGTCTGCTGTCACTGTGTCCGCTATAAATGCTTGTTGTGCAGGTGTGTGGAAGGAAGCGACGCGACTGACGACGGTAGGCTAGTCGCTCAACAGTGCAGCTGAGTCTTACACGACTGTTCCCACATCAACGTGTTTCCTGACGTTAGCCCTGTTGGTAGCTAGCTGTACTGTGAGGAGAGGCAGACATCGCTGGATCTTATGTGTTGTTTATTATTATTATTATTATTATTATTATTATTACCAGGGACGTCAGCTTTGGTGGAGACCTTGAAAAAAAGAACTAGTCCTCTGTTTGGTGAACTGCAGCCACACAGTACGATCATACTGTAGAGACTGGTAGAGGCGACAGGACAGATGTGTGTGTGTGTGTGTGTGTGTGTGTGTGTGTGTGTACGATATCGTTGCACGTCACTGAATCGACACGACGTAGAAATACGTGTAACGTTACAGAGAGCTTGAAATTCTGTAGTCCTACTAAAGGTAAGTTGATTGATTAGGTATACTTGAAGCCTATTGATTTTGGTTGTACCAAATATTACATATGCATGCATACATACATAAATGTACAAATTAATACACACTAAACTGACAAGACCAGATGTAGTCATTCAGAAAGCTATTTTAATGCAAAGCGTATACCTCAGTCTTACCTGTACAGTACATTTACTCTTGGAGTAAAACAGTATGCAATTATCTTTCCATTTTAAAGAAAAAGACAACACTCTTTAATCACACTGGCGGTCTCTTGTTTTCGTTAATTAACTCTCCAAGTGAACTCTCATGTGCTGCTCAGGACCCCAGCAGAGTCACCTGTAATGGAAAATTGCATATTTCAGTGAAGGTAATTACATGACCAGCAGTTTATTCTCACACATTAAAGACTCCCAGTGTCACACACACAGTGTAAAGAAGCATGTGAAGTTCCTCCAAGAATATCCCATGAAAAAGTTTCACCTTTTGGCAGTGGAGATCGTTGGCAAGGTGACGACGAGACCTGGAGCAGGTAAGGGTTCCAGTAAGGCACATCATGCTGCAGACAGCCAGCAACACAATGCTCACCAACATCAGATGATATCTAGCTAGCGCTTTCTCTTCCTAGGAAAGTGGAAGCAGAGAGGTTAGTGGTTCTTGAGCATGACCCTTCATGGCCGTGTGAAAACACCCTTTTTCCGTGCGATTGCTGATCATTGAACTCAACACTTCTACAAGTCTGGATCACAGAGAAATGTCACAGAGCTGACAACTCCTTCCTTTTTTATGTGTTTAGCAGCTAAAACATAAATGCTGTTACATCAGTGGCATCATTTAATGTAAAGGGTGACGTATGGAAAAAACATTACACACATTAGTCTATACGTGGTGACACAAAACATATGTAGATTTTTTTCCGATGGGCCAGACGGTCCAGCAGATTCTTCTGGCTGGTTTTCTTAAGTCATATTGTTGGAAACTGATTCTTTACCATCTATAATAACAAGCAAACAACATTGTCTCTCTAAATAGCAACTTTGCAGGAGTAAGTTACATTTTTAATGGAAGTCAGTGTGTTTTTTTTGTTGTTTTGTAACAGCGATGAAATATTGCCCTTAATTAGAAAAGGTCACTCGCATAATCTCTTTAACTATCACATAAAACTACACCTAACATTATTCAAATGTGACTTGGTGCAAAAGCTGCCCTTCATGCATCTGCCTTAAAAATAGCTTCTAGTGGAGTGAGTGCGTCACTAAACAGAACCGGAGTAAATTTACCACAACGTATGACGCACCTTGCCACAAGCAAGAGACAAACAAGATTCTTCTCACATCAGCAGATGTGAAATGTAAAAAAAGCAAATAAGGCTTTTCTTTAGGTGGTGATTTGCTCCAGATGTGCTATGATTGGGTTTAAATAAGACACCCTATGAATGCTTGCTTGAGAATAAAGAATCTTCAATAAATAAGTTCCTTCACAAACACATGGACCGAACTTTAAAACTCACCATCATAGTTTTCTGAGAGCTTGATTACACACACACACACACACCTCTGTATGCTACAGTAGCTGGGCAATATATATTTTACATTCATCATTATATTTATGTTAAATGCTGATTACCTTAGTAAGTAGGACAGTCAGTTTGGGGTCAGGTGTGAACTTCAAGCTGAGGCACGGGGGTGCATTAGGGGCACTTTGCCCATATGATTCTGCAGCAAGAGTTCTTACAGGAGGCATATCCTTCTCCAGGTTGTCACTGCCAGGGCATACTGGTGGCTCCCTGAAAATATATTCTGAACTCAACATACAGGTATAAATCATAAAAAAAAATCCATATTCTCTAAATGTCTATATTATATTTGCTTACGGTTTTGGAGGGAGAAGGTGAGCTGGAGCAGCGATCCTCAAGCAGGATGTGGAAGATTCTGGCTTTGTTTCAGCATTGGTAGGGGAAGAGTTTGATTCAGTGCTTGATAACTGGGTTTGCAAGAACAGTGATATGTTAAATAGCTCCTTCCCAGCATCACCTATGGAAGGAGGAGAGTTCAATAAATAAATGCTGGACAGTTTCTGAAGAATCACTCCAATTGGGTGGCATTCTGTTTTTACACACACTGCACACATACACACCGTATAGGCCTAACTGACTCCCCAGTAATGTAGCACTAATGCTGGCGTGACTGGGCTCATCTCCACTGCGCACTAGAGGCACAAGCAGGGCTACATGAACAACTTCCCTAGCATCCTGGGACACATTTGTGATGGATCCCTCTCCATGATCTACTAGCAGACGAGATTCCTCCTCCTGTTTCCCACGCAAAAGCTCTGTACTGTTCACATGTGTGCAGAACTTCAGACTTGCAAGCGAGCCAAGGATTTGATTCCAGTCCTGAAACACACGTGCACACATCCAAATGACATTTTTGTTCTTGTACAAACATTAAATGAGAAAACTGTTAGAGGGCCTGGTAGGAGCTGCATTAAAGGAACAGCTGAGAAATAAAATACAATAAAATGTTTGGTGAGGCTAAAGAAGCTTTGGATACCACATATGTAATAATAGAAATATGTTCATGTATTCTTTTTATGGTGAATCATTGCTTTAGGTTCAATTTTTCCAAATAACCTCGATACTAATACTAATAAATACATATAAACAGTATAATTACCAAGCTGATGTCTGGGTTCTTAATGTCGTGGTGTTGAGAGTATATCCCAATATTAATAAAGGCTCCAGCCAGGACCAGCAGGCAGAGGGAAAAAACAACCACAGGCGGATGATGTAAAACCGCTGTCTTCAAATTTGTCACAGGCTGCCACTGAGCCATAGTGTACTTACACCCTCAACAGAAACACCACCTGAAACACACACAACACGAATTAGCCTCACATTAGACTCACACGTCCACGTTAGCCAGTGAGCATACTGACAGGTAAGCAGCTGGCAGAGAACTTTGACTGTGTAGACTGATAATCAATGATCTTATCATACTTTTAGAGCAGGAACGTATAGCTACCTTTCATTGATTCATGATTAAGTCGTCCCAGACGAACAGTGGGCAGTTTTTCCAGAGTTTGCGCTGGAAAAATGTCGGCTAGACGTTAAGAAGAAGCAGGACTAACTCTTTAAGTACAACAATGTTGTATAAGCAGATACTTGACTTCCTCAGGTGGGAGTAAAGGAGGACTTTAGTTCATACTTCAAAATAAAGGTCCCACATCGAGTCGACAGAAGCATCGGGGGAGTTTTAATCATCTACAGCCTTCTTTACTAGACTAGACTTAACTCCTGACACGTTGAAAAGCCTAAAAAGAAAAAACAAACGCGTGATAATCAACTCACCCCATGCCTTTTGTTCACTTAATGCAAAGTTTAGGGTTGAAGAATGAACATATCCTTCTGGGTGATAAATGTATTCGTATTTATTTATTTATTAAATAACTTCATCAAATTTATTATAAGCCTATTACTATTATTTTGTGTTTCTAAAGGGTTGCATTACAGATTTAGTGACTGAAAAACATAGATGAAGCGCACCACTAATTCCTCTCTAGTTAGAAACAGACTTTTATTTTAAACTGGTTTCAGATGCGGACTTATCGTAGTATCTGAATTCACCAACCGCCCCGGTGTCCGCGCTGTTGAGGGAATTGTTTGATACAGTCTGAAACGTCTGAAACGTCTCAGAGCTGATAGAAGTGTGACTGGTGAGGCTAAATGTTTTCCTTTGCTTTTATTTTACCCTGTGTGAGCATATCTCCGCTCATGCAAACTGATAGGGGGTGTGAAAGGGTTTGCTTTGTATTAGCTAGCTGGCGTTAGCTACCATTAGCCGGTTTTAGTGGATCCAGCAAGCATCAAACCTAGCTAGTGCTAACGTAGCTAGCTAGCTACATATGTAATTTATCATTTCTTTGTTAATCATGTTTCGCAAATCTACTGAAACGCCACAGTATGGATGGTTTAAACGCCCAGATACGATCTGCTTTCAATATTAAAGTCGGTCATTAGAGAGCCCAGATCCAAACATAGCAAGCTAGCTAACATTAGCATAACTTAGCTTGAAGGTCCCATATTAAAAGAAAGGGGTTTAATGATGCACGGTTTAGATTTAAAAACTATTCCTATAATGTAGGAGTTTTAATTGTATTTACACAACGACCTCAATACACCACTAAAGGTAAATGTTTGATTAGATGGTGTCTTCTACTTGTCTTATTTGTACAGTTATGTATATGCACCACACGTCTATCTAGATCAGTCTCATATATCAAATATTAATCTCAATAAATCGATATAATAAGCAGCTGGCAGAGAACTTTGACTGTGTAGACTGATAATCAATGATCTTATCATACTTTTAGAGCAGAAACGTAGCTACCTTTCATTTGATTAAGTCATCCCAGATGAACAGTGGGCAGTTTTTCCACAGTTTGAGCTGGACAAATGTTTAAATATCTATATCAGTCTCATATATAGCAAATATTAATCTCAATAAATTGATATAATCTCAGATATATCTCAGTGAAGTTAACGAACACCGCAAATAAGGGGCCTTCGAAAGAGACCATCAGACATCTACAGCGTTTGGCAAACGCTCTTCCTATAAGAGCATTAAGTGTTGCTCGGTGGGTTTTATTGGTGTTGCCAGATATTCTTTGCCTGGAAGGAAAATCAAACCCTGATTTTTTCACGGGGAGTGAAATTTCGATATACTGTCTGAACCTTTTTGTTCAATATTTAAGGAAATTGTTACTCCCTTACTTCTAGGACTTCTTACAGCTTACAGTCTAGTTAAAGGAAAATGGGATTAATGTCATGCTATGAACGTGTTATCCAGCCATTGTTCCAGCTGCTCAAAAGCTTAGTCTGCTCTGTGCTGTATCTGCTTCCAGCCATGTCCTCTGACACTCTGAAAAAGCGCAAGGCAAAAGTGATCCGGAGTGATGGCGGAACTCCTGAGACTAAACGAGGTCGGGGAGAAGGGGACCAGGTCAGTGGGTCTTCTTCCTCTCAATTACTCACAGTTTGGGAGAGACTGTTCAAGTGTCTAATGATCTTTGCTGGAGTAGGACCTTTTTGGCCTTGACACATGTAGCAGTTTGACCTTCCGGTGTACAGAGAGTGTTTTGAATACTTGAATGTGAGCCTACTTAATCCCAGAGACGAGTTTATAGGAGTCCTTTTCAGAGTGAGCAGTAAATGTTGGAGATGCTGTGATGCCAGACTCATGTGAAATGTATTGGTAGGCAAGGTTTCCAGCTGGAGGCCCCCTTGTCAGCCAGAAGAAGCTGTTGTCAGTGAAGAACAAGGTTCAGCAAAAGTCTCTCTGCTTTAATTTCTAATCTCTGCTTCAATTTCTAATCTTACATAGCCTGTATCCTGTGCACACACTCTCTGTACGTACACTTGGGTGAAGGTAGAAAATGAAATGCTTGGTGGCTTCTCTGCACCATGACAGAGTAGGTCTGAAGAGGAATGTAGTTCAGATGTTGCCTGTCTCTGGTTTGGAGAGCAGGTGTGAGTGAATATACGCTACCTCTACCTCTTCTAAGTGCTTGTCTTCACTAGGATGTGCGTGTGTATAATGAGGAGGTTGAATTGGAGGGCAGAGACCATGAACAGGATTACATCCATTATAAAAGCACCTGTGACGAACTGGCTAAACTGATGGCTGAAATCCAAGAACTTAAAGCCAGTGGCGCTAAAGAAGGGGTGAGAATCTTTCCTTTTTAAAAAAAAAACAAAAAAAACAACAACCAAGTGGAAAGAAACATTGATGCTAAATGACTAAATATCTGTGTTTGTGCATCCAGAGTTCGGAGGTTGAGGAGAGGCTCAGGCAAGGCTGTGTTCATTTCATTACCCTGAAAAAGCTGAATCGTCTAGCACACATGAGACTGAAGAAAGGACGGGATCAGACACATGAGGTACTCACAAAGAACACACACTCTTTATTTTCCCTTATTTTCCCAGTGCCCTTGCGTGCAGTTTCCCACTTACCTTCTGCTTTTGTCCTGTTTTTTTCAGGCAAAGCAGAAAGTGGATGTTCTACATCTGCAGCTCCAGAATCTTCTCTATGAAGTCATGCACCTTCAGAAAGAAATTGGGAAATGTCTTGAATTCAAGTAAGATCTTCCTTCACCCTTTTTGCTCTGACTTTTATTACACCCTAAAGATTGCTTATCGATAACTACATGCAAAGCAATGTAAACTGGCTGAGTCATTCCTAAGTACATTGATGGCGGAAAAACGCCAGGAACTGCCGGTGGGTCTGAGGAATAATTGGAATATGACTCTCGCCACTTTGTGTGACATCGGTGACCAACCTCCCCATAGAGAAGTCAATTTAAAAAGAAGCATGCAGGTCTTCTAGCCTCTGTGTGTTATTTGCACTCGCCATAGTCAGACACAAATTAGCTTGACGTTTGGCACAGAACAGCATAAGGTTTCTAAAAGGGGAACTTATGCTTGTAAAATTTGGCTACACATGACTTTATCAGTCTTCACACATAGGTTACTGCATATTCTCCGTACAGTTACATGCACTGAACTGTAACATCCGTACTATGGCAGGTTGGAACGAATGCACAGATCCTTAAACCCCTAATGAGAAATTTGTCTCCAAAGCTCAAAACGATATCCGTATGTTGTTTTTGCATTAAGCATCAAGTGTTGTTTCAGGCTCTTCATGTTGTGCGTCTTGTAAAACATAGATTTTTTTGTGTTTAGGTCTCAGCATGAGGAGATCGAGTTGGTGAGTGTGGATGAGTTTTTTCAGGACGCGCCATCCGAAATATCTCGCCCCCATCTCACCAAAGAAGATCCCCACCAACTTACGCTTGCCCGCCTTGACTGGGAACTGGAGCAGAGAAAAAGGTGACACACATAAACACATACAAATACACAAACTCTCAAGGCCCTGCCTACACACTGGGGTACAGTGTGTATGCAAGCTTGAGCTGTAACGAAATGCAGTAATTATGAATACGGTATTCAGAATACAGACATTGAAGTATCTGTATTCAGTCTAGATTACATTTTGCAAAAGTATTCAGGGTATAGTTACTGCTTACATTTTAGGAGAATACTTGCACGCTAAATGAAAAACCATATAGTTGGTAAAAGAAACAGCCAAAGCTTGTTTATTTAAAATTTGGTACATCTTGTAACAACATGCTTATGTGATGGATGAACAAAAGATGAACAAACAGAGGAATGACTGTGACAACAAAACAAAGTTAGGAATTTCAGAACCATATGCAGATAAGCCAGATAAGCAAATTAACAGATGAATTTGTGTTGGGGTTTTTTCACACTCCAATAAACAGGTACTTTTATAAATATAATTTTTTTCCCTTGCTCATGAAAGGGTCTTTATTAGTATTTTAGCTGATGTCATTGATTTGTGATTTAGGTTGGCTGAGCAGTATAAGAGCTCCTTGTGCTCTAAGGAGAAAATCCTGAAGGGAATCGAGCTGAAGAAAGAATATCTCAGCAGCCTTCAGCCAGGCCTACAGGCCATCATGCAGGTAATGCACAGACACACAATGCAGTCAGTTTGTTTTGATGTGACCCTACTCTGCTTTGGGACACTGGCAATAAACCCAGGCTCCAGTTTCCATTTTTGTCTTGGTAGAAAATTATGAATAACCTCTATCACTATTGTTCCAGAATAGTAAATGGTCCCTGTAGTGAATTCTCATTAGTATGATTTTTGTGATGTCTAGTGACAATCTTTCTGTCTCTCTCTCAGGCCTCTCTGCCTGTGCAGGAGTATTTGTCCATGCCATTTGAGCGTGTACAGAAACAGGCTGAGGTTGCACGTCACCTTCCACCCCCTCTCTATGTGTTATTTGTGCAAGCCAATGCTTATGGACAAGCTTGTGGTAAGACACCTGCCACTCTGCTTCTCTTTCAGAAACGACCTTTTACACGACGTTTTTACCTTTTGGTGAGAAAATGGCAACTGACGGCAGTTTTAATGGTACAAAATATACTGATTGGGTGCATTTGTATTTCAGACAAGAATCTAAATGTGTCTATCAGTGGAGATGTGGATGAAGCAAAGGCCCTCTCTAGACCACCTGAGGATTCACAAGGTAAGAACTGTGTGTGCCTGCTTTTCCATTTCTGTTTTGCCTGATGGGATTTTTATTTAGCTTGTGAATGCGTGTTTCTCCCTCAGACGATGAGAGCGATTCGGATGCAGAGGAGGAACAACAGAACACTGTAAGCTACTTTTTTTTTTTTTTTTTGGTCTTTGTGGTTTTGTGGCGTTAACAGTTTGTGGTGTCTAACTTTTTGGCACCTTGTTTTCGAGAGCTTCTCTTTTCTATTCGTGTTTCGGTATATGCTAAATAATGCCGGGAGGGAAAAACCCTACATGACTAGCCCACCTGGAAAATTCCTGAACTTCCTAACGGCCAGTCAGGATGGGGAGGGAGCGGAATCCTATGATTCTTTGGCAAGAAATGTCAGATTTTACGTGGTGGTCATGGAATTATATTATGTCTTTTTTTTTTTTCTTATCTGGAGAGTCTTGGACTTGGTTCTCTTCTCTAAATGTGTTTTTGTTACGCCAATGAATATAGTAAATGTTCTTAGCCTCTGGTTTTCTTCAGAAACGACGACGAGCTACAGTTGGTGTTCAGTTGGATGACAAACGGAAAGAAATGCTGAAACGGCATCCTCTCTCTCTGTGCCTCGACCTCAAGTGCAAAGGTGTGTGTGCCTGTGTATGCAGTATCATTTACAACAATATGGTTGTGTTTTACTTTGTGCTAACACCCTTTTATTCTAATCTTAATCTGTGCCTGACCATGACGTTTCTCCTTCTGTCTTGGCTGTAGATGGCAGCGTGTTGCATTTGTTCTTTTATTACCTGATGAACCTCAACATCCTGACTGTGAAAGCCAAAGTGTCTACCTCTGCAGACCTCTCAGGGGCTGTTAGTGCTGGGTGAGTTTAAGAAGTTTTTTTTTGGGTGCCAGAGAGGAAAATAAATAATTACTAAAAATAACCAAATCTAAAAGGTTACTGGTCAAATAATTCCAGTGCAATGCTGCTTCTATTCTACAGGGAGCTGCTGAACTCAGAGTCTCTGTTAAACTGCCTGTATGCCTCCGACCACGGTCAAGAAACCCCCAACCCTGCCAACCGCTACCAGTTTGACAAAGTGGGGTAAGCTATGCCTGTTGATAAAACAAACTGCACCAGATTCTGCCTTTAGTAAGTATTGGGTAGTGACTGAATGTCTGACTTTGTCCTTTGACCTATAGTATCCAAACCTTTGCGGATTATGTGTCTGAGCTTGGACATCCATACAACTGGGTGCAGAGTCTTGGAGGGTTACAGTTCTCCAGTGACACTCCACAGGTATGAGTGTTGCCACACCTGAGCTATGAAGTTATGTGAGAGAATGTGCTGATATACTGTTGAATATTTATGTAAAATGTCAGTTTGTTTTCTCATTAAAATTGGTCATCATTGGTTTTTCCACTCTAGGTTACTCAATACTGTTACTTAAGTTACTTACTACTGTTACTATGCTGTGTTTTAGAGAATGGCTTCAGTTTCCCAGTGGGGTGCTGACATGACGTTTAGCATGTTGTAACAAATAAAATTGTGTTTATAACTGTGGTGCAGGCTGAAGGGGCATGCAGCTCTCTTAGTGCCAGTCACATGGAAGCCACCATGAAGTTGCTGAGAGGACGACTACTGTCTCGCCTAGCTCTACATAAACAGTTCAGCTCGCTAGGTATGTATGCACTGGAACTGAAAGCATACACTCTTCTTACTCCTTAAACATGTTTTAGTTTTGTTTGACACCGTGTATGTGTTTTTGTTAATGGTTGTATCCATTGTTTTAGAGCACAGCATAGTTCCAGTCTCCAGTGAGTGTCAGCATCTGTTCCCAGCCAAGGTGGTCTCTCGCCTGGCCCGTTGGACCATGATGAGCCATCAGGAGTTCACGGTACATATCTGATTTTAATGAGTTCAGGGTTGTTGTTGGTGGTTTGTTTTTGTTTTTTGCATTTGTATTTTTTACATGTACTTGTATGGCATTTGGTAGATTAAATTCAGAAGGATTTATATTGTCCACTCAGAAAATGTAACTAGCTAGTGCAAATAGGCTATTGTCTAAAGATATCCTTGAGCTAAGATACAGTAGTCAGCTGGGATGCACGGTAACTGATGCCTAGATACAGAAAACCTCAGTGCAGAGATGCCATATATTTCATAGGAGCAATCATGTCTTGAAGGATGGTAGGTGAAGCTAAGCCGTCCTTGAAGTTCGAAGGATCTCTACATACAGCAGGAAGGGGCTAGTCAGAGATTAAAGTTGTCTTTGATCTGGGCAACTACAGGAAGCCAGTAAAGGGATCTTAGGAAGATTGAATTCTGAATCAGTTGCTTGGGCCTGGTGGGACACAAAGGAAGACTCTGGGGTATTTTGACCACTGATGGAACAACCAGGAGAGAATTGCATTAGTCAGGACTTCAGATGCCAAGTAATAAGAATGTATTTGTTGCTAGATTTAATAATATAGGGGCTGGCTTCTGGCTGGCAGTATTAACCTACCGAGGACCAGATATCATCTAAATATGCAGGAATCTGCATGCATGTGACATTGCTGTACTACTAAAGAACCAGTAAAGTCAGGCACATCTATAACTTTGTTCAGTTCAAATATGGTAAATGAGGCTTTTATCATAATTTGGGTCAACTAGTATGTTTAAAACCAGTACAGTTTAACTACAAGATTAACAGCTTATCTGACTATCAGTGAAACGGCAAATTCTTTATCTGTGTTTAGGAACTTAGCTTTGTACATCATGTGGTGAAGGCTGGCCTGGTAAAGGAGACGGACTTGTTCTTCATGGCAATAGTGGAGAGAGGGACAGGTAAGTTGGAAAGATTTGACTAGAGCAGTGGTTTACGTTCCCTGCGTCCTGAGACCATCTTCCAGCTAACTAATCAGGACCTGGTTTGCCAAAAGTGTTTTAGTATTCAGATCATCTTAATTGCTAGAGAGAGTGGGTTTGGGAACTGTAGGTTACAGAATGAAAAGTAGAGCACGAGATCTATATTCTGTAGTTGGTGTGTTACTGGTACACACAAGCACCTTGATGATTTCTCATTCTTTCTATGGTTCTCTCAGCTCGTCTGCAGGCTGCAGTGGTGTTAAACCCTCGCTACCCAGAAGTCACCCCTCTCTTCTCTCTTTCGCTGCTCTGGAAGGGCGAGCGCAGTGGTCGTACAGATGATAACCTGCGGGTAAAAACTGTATTTAACCCTAATCTAATGCTTTTGGTTTCAGTCTTGCAGAATCAGTAGTCATGTTTAGTCTAATCTTTACAGTTTATAGAAATATTAAGCGTGTTCATGTTAAAGTACATGTCCATGAACCAAACAGGCAGTGTTTCTGATTGGTCTTTATTCACACAGGCGATGGAGAGTGAGGTGAACGTGTTCAGGTCTGAGCTCCAGGGACCCCGACCAGGTCTGCAGCTACTGACCAACCAGATTCAGCGTTTGTGTGTATGTCTGGATGTGTATCTGGAGACTGAAAGCCAAGTGTGTGATGGCTCAGAAGGTCCAAGAGAATTCCCAAGAGAGAAAATGTGCTTGCGCACTGCCAGGTAGAAACATGTATACAAATGCTTTATACAATTAAAAAAGAAATTGCACATGCACAGACATACTGACCGCTGTCTCTCTTGACTTTCAGGGGTCCAAATCGCCTGAAGCCTTTTAAATACAATCACCCTCAGGGCTTTTTCAGTCATCGCTGAATGTGGAATACACAGCGTCTCCTGTTATCCCCGGCCTGCTCCCCACCACCTTTTACCCTCTTTTTCTCAGCCTGAAAAATTTGACAAGTGTTTGATTACAATTCTAAGGGTCTGTTTCCTGGAGAGGGATTATGCCCAGTCCTAGACTACACAGCATTCGGATTTCTCAATTGAAAGGAAAATGTCGTCCAAGGCTAGGCATAATCAATGTCCAGGAAAACAACCAATAGTGTTTCATTGTATAGAATGGAAAATAAAACACTTTACTGTTTTTGATAATGGTGTGTTTATTCTGAATTGCCTAGTGACTGCCTAGAAGTGCATGAAGCTGTTTGTGCTTTTGAAGAGTCTTTTACCTTCTGGTTGATAGTAGTGCTCAAAATATTATCCCTTCCTCTCTCAACTTGACAACTCCTCATTTTTCTTATAACATGAGTACGAAACACCACAAATGAGTCCTCAAATACTGGTTAATGAAGCTAAATGTTTAGACATTAAACAGTGATCTCCTATTTACACTGAAATTACATTTAACTTTTTGTTTAATATTCCTTGCACATTGCAGTTTTGCTCAAAAGTATTATAAGATTTTTTTTTTTTTTTGAGAAAGCCCCCTGAATCTGACCAGACAAATAGCAATACATATCAGTTTTAAAATGAACAATCATGATGTGAACAAAATGATGTGATCTATAAAAATGTAAAAAAAAAAATAGATAGTATTCAACCTCCGTAAAAGTGATTGATTATTAGGTAGTGCTGCCCCTTTATCAAAATCTAAATGATTTTAGTTATAACTGATGTAGTATTAAGCTAGGAAAATATGCAATGCCACAGTTAGGACACAACCAACTTACAATTAGTCACCACCTGTGAATCTTTAAAAACACATCAACCCCCAACCCCCCCTTAATTTCAGTAAAATTGGTCAGACTGAATGTGAAGGACAGCTATGAAAATGAAGTCTAAAGAACATCCTAAGGAAAATAAAGTAATAGACATTTCCAAGATGAGAAATGACTACAACAATTCAAGTGTGCTGTAATGGAAGCTGTATCTCTACACGTAGACACTGTGTTGACAAGACCATCTGTAGTCACCTTACCTGTATGGGCGGATGGCTAAAAGAGGAAGGAAGCTGAAGGAAATACCCATCAAAGCTTGCATAGAGGGAGGAACTTTCAGCTGGACAGTGATCCAGGCCAGATCTTAATCCAATTGAGATTCTGAGGCACTACTGAGTATTTTGGTGCACCATGCACTTGTCTAAAGGATTTGAATACTTTTTCATAGCCGTTTTTCTTCCTCCCAAATAAATACTTAAACTTCTTAGTTAAGAATTTAGACCTTTAAAAATTACAGCATTCCAGAATTGATTAAACATCTCAGAGCATGATTGATAATATAACGATTACTCTCATTTATGCTTTACTGATAGGTACAGACCTTGGGTCAGCCCTGTTCTTCGATGAAGATAAATATGGTTCCTGATTCCTCTCAGAAAATCTGACTCAGTAAAGTAAAAAATAAAAATAACTTATTCTGGTTTGGTTTGATCGGGAACACTGTGCCTGGCTGTCTAGGAAAGTATGTTTCAGTAAACCTTTCGGACCAAAAAACAAAACCAAAAGAAATGTCCTGCAGTTATCTAGCCTTTTCTTGAACGTTTGACAGAGTGTGAGCTTGCTGTATAAAATCCTCACAAGGGCCCATATTCAGTCGTCTCAGAGCTGGGGAGCTAATCTCTGGTGTGTTCCTGTCAGATCTGTAAGATCTTTGTAAAGATCTCTCCTACTCTGAGAAGGACACAGGCCTAGATGTACTTTTTAGTCAGAGGGGTTTGATTCATACAGAGAGATCAATCATCTGCAGAGGAACTTTAACAATCCTGCCCAAATATTCAGTTACCACGTTTTATAGGGCCCCTGGCAATCCCAGGCCCTGATCATCTTTATCTTTAATGTTTAAATAGTCTGGCCTGAGGAGGATGGGTCCCCCATTGTAAATCTTGGTTCCTCCCAAGGTTTCTTCCTCCAGCTCTGAGGGAGTTTTTCCTTGCCACTGTCGCCGTTGGCTTGCTCACGGGGGTCTTTGATCCTTCATGTTATTCCTTCTTTCTTCTCTGTCTCTGTCCTTTATTAAGTACTAATTATGTAAAGCTGCTTTGTGATGACAACAGTTGTAAAAAGCACTATACAGATAAATCTGACTTGACTTGACTTGATCTGTGCACAGAAAAGTAGGCATTTTTTAAATAAACAATGAAATAAATGATTAACGCTGTATCTAATCATTTCACCAGCATTACTAGAGACAGTTTCATGGATATGAGTAAATATATGAGCTACAGATCAGTCAAATCGAGGGAAGGATGGTTCAGTAAGCTTTTCGGACCATAGCTGTGGGGACTACGCCTCTGTTAAAGCGCCTTCTCGTTCAAACACAGGAAGGAAGTGCTCGTACTAGCAGCCAGTCACGTGGCCGTCTTCTCCGGTTGCACCCCCACCGCCGCTGACAGCGCTGTAGTAGAGAAGCTAGCTAACTCAGGTACCTGGTCACAGAGATGGTGCACTGCTTTCTGCACGTCAGCGAAATTCTACACATCTGACAACTGTGAAATACAAATTGCAGAAACATCTGGGTAAGTACTGACTGTTATTTCACTGCATATCGCAACAGACAAAGCAGAACCAGCTTTAACTGTCTTTACCAGTGTTTATGTCCCAGACGAGCTAAAGCTGTCCAGCCCTGCAAGTGTTCCTCGGGTTAGCTCAAAGAACAGATCCAAAAGAAATGTCCTGCAGTTATCTAGCCTTTCCTTGAACGTTTGACAGAGTGTGAGCTTGCTGTATAAAATCCTCACAAGGGCCCATATTGATCAGTCGTCTCAGAGCTGGGGAGCTGATCTATGGTGTGTTCCTGTCAGTAAGATCTTCGGAAAGATCTCTCCTACTCTGAGAAGGACACAGGCCTAGATGTACTTTTTAGTCAGAGGGGTTTGATTCATACAGTCGTAGAGTAAAACGATATCACACTGGGCTTCTCTAACAGCTTACTTAATAATTCAGTTAATACATTGTATGGGGGCCCCTGGCAGTCTCAGGTCCTTAGAATCGTCCCAAACCCCTATATGGCACCCCTGATCATCTGTGAGCATAAAAGCATATATTTTTATTAGACAATGACATAAAGGACTAACACTGTCTCTATTCATTTCACTAGTAGTTTCACAAGAAAATGTGCTAGCAGTAAGATATTTTTGTCCCCAGTACAGGAGAACAGACTGAGATGAGAGCTGTCCTGACATTCCTGTACATCTGTATATTGGTCCCTGTGATCAGAGGCACCCTCTCAAAAACAGATGCCAAAAAGTCCAGTAAACTGTCAGAGGCTGAGGTAAAAAAAATGACTAAATACATCTTTTATTTTCAACACAACAGCAGATATAGTTTACAGCAGGTTAAAGATGGTAGGGTGTTGAAATATATAATATATGGGTTGCTTAAAAGTGGATAGGAAAATTGCTTACTGTTGTATTTCCATTTTTCACTTTGACATAATTTGCCATGTCAATTTCATGATGAATGGACCAATAGACATGCCTCAAACTGCTGTGGAATAAAGGTTTTTTTTTACACTGGCTGTCTTTAAAAGCTAAGAATTCTTTTGCCGTGACATTGACAGTATATAAATATAAGGTTGTTATAATAAGTAGCCAAGTCATCTAATGAGAGACAATCAGATGTTGTTGCTCACTATTGCTTTCCTTTACCCTATATATGTGTGTGTGTGTGTGTGTGCGTGTGTGTCTCAGACAGCGGTAGCAGAGCGGCCAGTGCAGGAGCGAGGCCTGGTAGTGACAGATCCCCAGTGGAGGGATGTGGTCAGAGAAGAAAAGAGATATTGCCCTCAGACCATCTCAACACGCAACGTCCAGGGAGCAGTGTTGGGCTACATTACGCCGGTGACTTTTTACCTCATACTTGTTTTTTTTCCCTCTTCTCCCTCTAGGCCTTTTCTGTATTTCTTTAGATCTTACACAATACAGACTTTGCTGCCACATCTTTTATCCGTGAGCTCCACATTTCAAACAGCCAATATCGTAAATGTTACATCATACATTTGGTACATACAGAGGCTTTACAAAAACAACTGTTTCTGTGTCTTTTCTTTTACTGCTGTCATCCTTAGTGGAATGCCCATGGGTATGACATTGCCAAGTTGATTGGGCCTAAACTGACCTCAGTATCTCCAGTCTGGCTACAGCTCCGACGCAGGGGGCCAGAGAGCTACCATATTACTGGCCTGCATGACCATGACCCTGGTGAGTGCATGACACACATTTTCTTTTAAAATGCTCCAGACTATTAATTTAGCAATATAAATAACATAAGACATCACTTCAAGTTATACATTTGTAATGCTTTTTTATAGGTTGGGTCAAAGCTGTGAGAAAAGCAAATAAGAAAAATAAAATATGTGAGTATTTTCTCCATTACAGACTCTCTGTGACTCCCTGCATTAAGTCCTGATGACTGTTCCCTTATCATTTGAATATTCCTTCAACTTTTTCAACCCTCACTCTTTTCTGTAGTACCTCGGTTGTTATTTGATGGTTGGTCTTATCATGACTACATGAGGGTGCTGGACAGTGAGGATGAGATTGAGGAAATTGGAAGAGAGGTTGTTGAGGTGGCAAAGGTAAGGTGGCACATCTGTGTTGGGGGGTTTGTAATGAGAAATAAAATACTTTTACATGATGTCACTGAATAAAGATGGCTGAGAAATAACAGTTACAGGAGAGTATTGTACATTTCATTTGCATTTTAGGCTGAGGGGTTTGATGGCTACACTCTTGAACTATGGAGTCAGCTGGGTGGAAACAAAAGAAAGTCAGTGTGTGTGAGAGTGAGCGAGAGAGAAAGACTATTATATTATATAGAATATTTGTGTCACTACAAGACTGAATGTCTTTAAACTGACTGCATGTTTTTAGCATTTTTGTGGCAGGACTGAATTTCTCTGCACTGAGCTCCCTGCTGAGAGTGTGTTCTGTCGTATTTGTGTGATACAGGGAGTTGGTCCACCTGATCACACACCTGTGCAAGTTCCTGAATGCTGGGAAGCTCACCTGCATTCTGGTCATTCCTCCAGCTGTCAGTCCTGGGTAAGTAAGATGTCACGTGATCACATTACTTGAACACAGTCTTTGCTTCTGTGCAATATTGTCTACCTGTGTCTGAGCCAGAGTCCTGCTCAGCTTTATACCTGGGATTCTGTGCATTAGCAAAAAAATGTTATTTGTTTATTTTTTTGTCTTGTGCTTAGGACAAACCAGCCGGGCATGTTTGGGCAGGAAGACTTTGAGAAGTTGGCTCCAGTTGTGGATGGATTTAGTTTGATGACTTACGATTATTCCACTCCTGGCAGGTTAGACAGGCTCCCTTTCATTCAGCCAATGTGGACATATGATAACTGACTTAACAAAATGGCCAGTCTCTTACATGCTTGTTCAGCTGTCCAATGACTTTGTGTCAGAAGCATTACAAAAAGGAGCTTCACGTGTCTGGAAGGATGCATGTACTACACTCCCCAGCTTGATGGCACAATGCAATATCACGGGGTGGGTGGGTGGAGGTCCCATGTTGATTATTTATATTTTATTTTTTTTACTTGTGTGTGCCTGTAGGCCTGGTCCCAGCTCCCCTCTGCCCTGGATGCGAGAGTGTGTGTTGAAACTTGCACCACAGACCCAATGGAGACACAAGATACTGCTGGGACTTAATCTCTATGGCCTTGACTTCTCTAGCCAAGGCGGGGCTGAGCCCCTGTTAGGGGGCAGGTATGCAGAAAAAATATTCATATATAATATTTATAATTTTTAAATGTAGCTCTCTATAAACTCTTACATATACAATCAATCCAACTATTAAGGAACAGCCCCTGTTGGTTCAATAAATAATGTTGAGAATATTAAGGAAATTTAAGTAGAATTAAGTAAAATCCTAATGCAGAATTTGAGCTAAAGGGAGGGGGGGTACATTGTAAAGATGGAAAAATGTTTACATAAGAATAAATCTACATCACACACACACTGAAGTAGAACTGGTTTTGGTACATACTAGTATGGTCCTTTTAAATGATATCTCTATTTTTGGTCTTTTGTAGGTACATTGAGCTACTGAAGGAAGTTAAGCCGAAGCTACTTTGGGACGAGTACTCAGGAGAGCACTATTTCAATTACAGGAGGTTAGCACCACACACCAATGTGCACACACAGATAACTGTCTCCCTAAATATAGCTCCTATATTTTTTGCTATGGAAGACATCCAGTATCTTTCTTGTGTTCTAGTAACATCTGTTTCCTTCCTCTAATTCATCCTTTTCACACTGTTTGCCAGACATTAGAACTGCTTACAGTTAAGAATGATAACTCAGCTTGGCCTTTATATTTCAGGAATAATGCAGTAAAACATGTAGTCTATTACCCGACTTTGAAGGTAGGGCAGTCTGCATTTTTGTAATAATAAATATTTTTGACAGATATGAATGAAAACAAAATGACAATGACAGGGTTGTTTGTCTTCTCCTTTTAGTCTCTCCAGCTACGAATAGCACTGGCAGCAGAACTGGGCACAGGAATTTCTATGTGGGAACTTGGACAAGGCTTGGACTATTTCTATGACCTTTTCTAAATTGAAATGGGACCACTAATGCACACACATACAAAACATGTTCCATCTTCCCAAAAGTTGATGTGTTGCAGTACGTTGTTATTTAAGACGAAACCAGTGCTGAGCATGCCAATAAAATTATTTTTTACTAGTTCTGCTTTATTTAGAATGTATTAAACGGAGGGCTAGTGTTTCAGACAAACACAAGTATATCATCCTGAACATACATCTGTATATATTTATACATTGAAAAAAAGATTGAAAAAACCTGATGCAATGAACAAAATTGATTTAATGTCATTTTGGAGCATTTGTATTGATCCATTTATGACTACAATTTTACAATATGAAGAACTGTCAGATTTAGAATCAGGGCATAAAAACAGTCCTTAGATGTTTTTAAATGAGGTGATGATCAACAACAGATTGTAACTGTAATTATTTATTTAACAAAAATGAAGCCAAAATACAGAAACTGTGTGAAAAATTAAGAACGCTCTAACTGCTTTCATAGGAATTAAGAAATAAAAAATTAGCCGCCTAGTGCCAGTTGCCAATCTTCCCAGGAGTGGACGTCCCATCAAATTCCCCCCAAGGTCAGAGCGTGTAATGCTCCACCCAAGAGCTACATCTCCGAGTCTACAGGCCTCAGTAAGCATGTTAAATGTTCACAACAATACAGTTAGAAAACGACTGAACAAGTATGGCCTGTTTGGAAGGGGTGCCAGGAGAAAGTTAAAAAGAACATGGCAGCACAGCTTAAGTTTGTAAAGTTGCTTCTGAACATACCAAGACTTTAACAATTTTATTGGACAGATGAGACCCAAAATGGAGATGTTTGGCAGAAAACCAAACAGCATATGGTTCAGCGGTTTTACAATCACTTTCCCAATCACAATCACACGAATCAAACTAAACACATTTATGTGCAACCAAATAGATTTTTAAACAATGATTCCACACTTTTAAATGATATTATATATAAAAGCAACAAAAGGAAAGATGCTTATATTTGAGTGTTTTACTGGAATATCACATGACTTTCTGTGGGAAACTAACAGAACACTTCTGCACTTTTGCACTTCTGTTTTTTCAAGAAGACAAATGTCTAAAGTGCCTCCAACTTTATTCTCCACTTTATTTAGCAACTTCAAGTTAAGGCAACAGAACTGTCCATTCACTGAATTTTATACACGTTATTTATATATTTTCATGCAATATTGTATTTGGTCCACATGTCCAACAAGTAGCATTGTCCTCTTTTGGAATCACCTAACTGTCCAGGTGACCGTAAATAAGACCTGTGCACATGAATGAGAGAGGCTTTTATCTGCCATTACACAGCAGGATCAGGTTATTAACCGCAGCTGTAGTGGACTGAACATTCTGACCAGTCACTAGGTGGCGATCAAGGACCACATGTACTGCATCCTCTTTACTGGCTGCAAAAAAACAAACAAACAAAAAACACTTGTTATACATTATGGTTACATATCCAAAACCACAGGTTTACTGAGCTTAAATGAGCTTGTACAAGTTTGGCCTGATTGGACCATGATTACTTAACACAGTGCTTAAGAACTTGTTTTAGTGAAAACAGAGAGGATTGTACATCTTCACCTGTGTATGATCCTCCATTATCTTTCACAAAGTCTTCTACAATCAGAGGGAGGTTGGCAAAATCTGGAGAACGCACCAGCTCAAATACAGATGGCTTTGTGTGAGAGAGAGAAAGAGAAAGAGAGAGATTCTGAGATACAGTAAATACTGGGCCTCATTTGCCGTTTCTTCAATCTCTTCCAAACAGTCTACGTCAGGTATATGAGGTGTTCTTAAACCGCACAACTGTCCACAGATCTGCTCTTGTAATGATGGATCCCATTTTACTTGCAAATTGAACAAATCCTAAATAAGGAAACATGGGTGAACGTATGATTCTTTGTGAAAACTGTGGGTTTTGAGAAGGTTTTTGAAAAGTTTTGGAAAAAGTGGGTTTTAAGAAGAAATTTCTTCTTGAGAACGGTTGGTAAATAAGGCCCATTGTCACCTCTAAAGTGTTGAGTCATGTGTCGAGTCAGAAACTCTAAGCTGTTTATCTGAACAATGTTTTACATTTTCTTTTGAATGTCACATGGTCCTCTGAATTACAAGCTTGTTTAGTGGTCAAAAAACCAATAAGGCTACATACTGAAATCCCTTATACAGAAATGACGCAGACTACTGAATGAATATGACTAATGCTATGACTAATGCTAAGACTTTAAAATGAGCTTTTTTTGGAGTATGTGTTTACTGACACATACTCCAGTCAGGCTCTATCCACTATACAATTTTGACAACCGGTTATTAATGTGTTTACTGATACTTACTCCAGTCAGGCTGTATCCACTAAATATCCATTTCTGGCCTTCTGTGGCACAACAGAGGCCGGAAACACCCTGCCCTACAGCACACACAGGCTCTGGAACACATATACATACAGTGATCACTTCTGCCTACCATGACATTTTTCAATTAGTTTAAATAAAAGAAACCCTCATATCACCTATGAGTCATCTACCATTACTGTACACTGTTATATTAATCTCCTACTCTTTTGAGAGATGAAGTGGGTGAGGATGCGTGCCAGTGAGCCACTGTGGGCGAGGTCATTCAAAGCTCCTGGACAGTCTGGAATCAGCAGGGCCTGGTAACGAGCACCTGCAACAGCACAAACACTAATCAGCACTTGCAATTCAGAACCACCCTGACAGATACAGCCTCTAGTGCCCTGTGCTAGCACATCACAGTACATGCATCTAGTCGCTAGTCACAGTAATAGAAATAAATAGAGGGAGAGAAGGATCATGCCACTACTGCCAACACAGCTTAAAACAGAAAATGAATAAATGAATGGATAAATAACAGCTATAAAAGTAAAGCAAACAGTTCGACCATCAATGGATTCCAGTTTGGCAGGAGTGGCGTAGGGCTTGATGCTGAAGTCCTGAACCCACCGAGAACAGCTTTCATCAACCCCGGCGAAGTCGATAGGTTTCCCCTGTCAAATGCAAGAATCTTTGAATTAAATGAATTCAGTAGTGCAGCAATATTTGTAATGACTTCACAGTACATTAAATTTATATTGATAAAAAAAAGCAACCATTGAAATTGTTTTAAGATGTTATACTGTATTGACAATACACTCAGCACTCTCTTCTAATGGTCTTTTACTAGCCATCTTTTGTGGAGACCACTGTCAAAGTGTCAAAAAACAGCTCTCAGATCTGAGAATCCCCTGCTTTGCACATTTTAGTGTTTTCTCTACTCTAACACGCCTGATCCACCATGAGAAGAGCGTGTTAATTAATTAGATAATTAATGTAATTATGTGTACAAGAAAAGAAAACATAAAATGTGTATGGTGCAGAGTCCCAAGCAGTGGAATTGGTAAACCCCTCTACTAACCAGCTTAGCGCTTGACTAGCACAGCATATGTTTGTTATGAGCTTGATGGACTAAGGTGGTCATATTGATCATGCTGATTACCTAGCGTGGTCATGCTGGTCAACCAGCTTTGTAAACCTAGTCGATTAGCGTGATCAGGCCGGTCAGCCAGCTTGGTCATACTGGTCATTGCACTGGCACTGGCTGCCGGAAACAAATAATTACCTACAAATTGAAGGAATGTGTATCGTTACACCCCTGAAACATAATTCAACAGTTAGTTCTCACCCCAGGAGTGGCTGTCTGGAGGTTGAACACTGGACTGCAGAGGGAGAAGGACTGCTGGAAAGACCGAGCACACACTCCTAACAGCAGAGAGAGTGTGTGGTTATGTAGCCTGTGACTATACATCAAGAAACATAACATGTGGCTCTGGTTTGTGCACTAGATCGAGACTTTATTAAGTGCAGATGTGTGTGTGTGTGTGTGTGTGTGTGTTTAGACACGTACCTTGAGGTGCTGCGCTTGCCACAATAAGGCAGGTGGCTTTAGAAGTCATTGTGCTGTTTACACTCAGTGTCGCTCCGCTGGTTAAAACCTCACTAAAGCGACAACGGCAGTCTTAAAGGCACCAAGTGATGTTAAGTCCACATTCACAGAGCGAATAAACGTGAACACAACACGACTATAAAACGAAATCAACTTTATTCAGAGCTTTTAGGAAAATATACAAGTTGCTTTTATTTTCATTGTTCCGTCAACTAAAATGTTCCCCTTGAAACCGTCGTTGTATATTTTGTTCCGCAACCACATAAACAGAGGACTGTGAAATTCCCACAATTTTTTTTTAATTTGATTTTAAAATCTCTCTGTTGTACAACAAAGTGTTACAAAAATGATAAAGTGATAAACAATGATTGTCATAACTGTAAAGCAATATTCCCAGTATTATACACAACACTATCATGTAGACTAATAGATCAATGCTATGATTTATTAGTGCTTTGTGAATATATATATATATATCAAAATATGTTAAAATATGCTCTCATCTCAAAAAACTAAGATAGTTAAAACATGTTATTATCCATAATGTAACAACCATTTGGTAGAGAAGTGTAACTAACACATGCATATTTTAATGAGTATACACTGTTAAGTGTGATGTTTTTAAACTAAGCTACATTTTGTACAGTGTAGGTAAATATGCAGTATGCAATATTACAATATTGCAATAATAAAACATGTCATTCTGTACTTACTTACTGTCTTAAAGGTAGACATTCAGGATTGCACTGCATGGGTTTAAATGCATTCAGAACTGGAGGGTCTCTCTGCATTTATTGGACTTAGCCTATACACTATATTTTCAATGCTCATCTAACATCTTCTGAAATTAAGGGTAGTAACAGGGAGTTTCTTCTGAAATCAGTAGTATTAACAGGGAGTTTGGCCCTTTTCTGGGAAGACCTTTAAATTAGATGTGAGATCAGGTACTGAGGCCGGATGATTAGTTCTGGATTGATACCGCCACTCCAACACAACCCAAAGGTATTAGATGGGGCTCCATCACTCCAGAGAATGCGGTTCCATTTCTTCAAAGCCCAATGCTGGGGAACTCTATACTCTTCTAGCTGACACTTGGAGTTGGGAGTGGGCCTGTCTGCTTATATACTGCTGCTCCAGAGCATCCCATTTAATTAAACATGCGTTTCTATGGAGAATATATCAGCTGTGTGTGCACACTTGAACACCTTCACTAATTATAGAAGGTGTCTGGATACGTCTGGAAATGTGGTGTATTAAAACACCTCACCTAATACGTACATCAAGAGTTGAGGTCTGTGTCATTGTATTGGAAACACTAAACAATGACCTTAGTTTTTGCTTTTTCAAAATGACTGCCCTGCAGCCACAGACACTGCTTTATCCCTTGCTGCATTTCATCATTTTACACATCAGAAAATATTTACATTGCATAGTAGCACAAACCAACAGAGGGTATGAAGGTGTGATGTGTGGGTGCATTTTTGCAGGAGTTTGAGGGTTGGATACTGGGTCTCAATAAGGCTCCTCCTTTAAACTTTGATACAAACAGCAGGTGAAGATCATTCCCAAAATCTTGAAAAGAAGAATATAACATACACAAATACTAAGAAAACTGTATATATTGGTAAGAAAAGCTCAAATTCATTAGGAAAGTGTTATGATTTCTTACCTGTAGGAATGCAATGCCAATCCCCACTGCACCCAATATCTGCAAGTGCTGAAGAATAAACTCCTCTAACTTAGAGATGCAGCCTCCCTGACATGGAGAAAAAAGGTTCTTTATTAATAAAAGTTACCACAAGTAACCACAAGCAGTGGTTAGGTGTTCATGTCCTTTGCGAAAACGACCGCCAGCCTTCACACAGGTCAGCTGATGCTGATATGTCTAAGAAAACAGTAGATCATGTCAGGTTTACTAATAAATGTTTCCAATCTTCTTAATGCAAGAGTTGGGTTCTAGTGTTTAAGGCAGACCTCTACTTTGTAGATGTTGGATGGGTGGTCTCTCACTCCACAGCGTTCAGTGGGGGTCTTGCAGCAGCTGTCAGGCACCAGCCGGTTGTCAGCAAACATGCGAATCCAGGTTCCCTGCTGCCAGTCTGCCGAGCTGTTACTTCCACAACACTTCAGCTGTGTCATAGACAAGACAGGGGTGTGGGAAGAGAGTGAACACTTGGCGTTACTTTGACAGCAAGCACAAAACAGTGAGAATCAAAATTATGGCCTCCTTCTGGTCTTCTACTTTGACGTCAGTTAAAAAGGCTGACAATTTGTGCTGCTGTACAGCACTAGGGGCCACACTTCAGTTCCACACTACCATAACATAAGGCACATATCGTCACTGTTAAGCAAACATCTTTTCTCTGAAGTTTTGCTGTTTTTCACGACATAACTGGAAACAGGCTATTGTTCTTTATATTATTTACATTGTGTCAACATTGTAGGATGAATAAACCAATAGAAATGCTCCAAAATGACTTGGAATTGAGAGTTGCATTGAGAATAAAGAAAGTTTTCTCCTGTAAAACTGTCATTTTGAAGATACAAGGTTTTTATCTGACAGTAACAATAGTACAATATAACAATATTACAGGGACATAGTGGTTTCTGAATAATAAGTCGTAAAATAATAACATAACCTCTAAACCCCTAGGAGCCTTTATGTGGGTCCACACTTCAGTTCTTCACTCTCATAACTACAGAACATACACATTAGTTTCATAGCTGTTAATAATATGTCAATGATGAATAACTGTGTATTAAACCTATGAATAAGAATTAAAAAAGCTATATATAAAACATCCTTCATTATGCAACAGCTCCTCCAATATAATAATTTTGTAGCATTCTTGTCGTGTTGTAATATCTGATAACAGCCCACTTTTTCATCATACCTGGTTTGTTCCACTGACCACCTGTTACTAAGTAACGACAACGGTTGCTTTACTCTACGCACACAGTACAGCGCAAACGTCTGTGAAAATAAATACCTGCAATAAATGTAATGGTTAACAGAACCATTTCCAAAGCCCTCCTTGAGGAAGGCCAACAGTTACAGTTGTCAATCAATACATAGTGTCTAATTCTATATCTACTTAGTCCTTCATTAAAGTAAATCATTTTACACTCATTGCTGAAACAATGACACACTCTGCACAGCACTGCACTGAGCTGTACGTCAGTTTATTGAACATGTTTTATAGATCTCTTCAAAGTGCCTTTATTGCATAAACCCTTACATCCTGCTGGAGTTTGTCCACAGCTCTGGTCACATGCTCCTCTCCAGGCTTCTGGTACTTTTGCACCATGGTCTCCTTCAGGTCCACTCTGAGCTCCTCATTCAGCTGTGCGGAGAAACGAATAAAAATTAGACAAAGGATGATAAGGTGTAAACTCTCAACAGTGATATATTTAATACACAGACATTTCACACAGTCATATTCCGGACTTGCATTCAATGTGTATTTGAAGACTAAGAAAACTTGGATGTCATTGGATGTTGTGTGACTGAGGTTTGACAAAGAGGAAGGAAGAATGACACCTGACTGTGTGGTAGTGGTTTACCTTATAGCAGAAAGGGAAACACTGAAACAAGAAGAAGTGGAGGAGGAAGAAAGAAAGGGTTTTATGACGACAGAAGAAGTCAAGGTATGGAAGGCATGCAGACACTGTTATACATTTAACAGATGATGGAGTGAATATGAATTTGGCTGTATATCACAGATCTAATGTTTTCTTATGTGCTCTTAACAACAAGGAATTTGTGTCAGTTACAGCATGTGCTAAAACTGCTATTCAGACTCACTGTGTTAATTATAACCTCTACAATGTTACTGGACATTGTATATCATCATAGTTTTAATATATTATTCAATTATATATATATATATATATATATACAGTTTATCAAAAGCTGAGAAGTGTTAAGAGCCTCTTCAAGAGGGACTCTGCAGATTGTTTAGAATTACTGCAATTATTAAATAGTTAAAATGCAAGTACTGGTTTACGAAATGCGCAGTTCTAGATAAACTCTAAAAGGTTACAATAAATAAATAATGTATACAAATATATAATCATAGTGTGGTGATGGGAGGATTTATGTTTGAATAATCTACAACACTGGGCCTGAAGTATTTAAAAACAAATAATTGCAGAGAGGTACACATTATAAGGCTAATAGAACACAAAGAAAACTTTTTTGATTCATCACTACTTTGTAATTATCAACATTACATTACATAAAATCCAGAAAACTCATGAGGGTTCAGTAGTCATTTCTGCTAGTAAAAAATGGCTATATTAATGTTGTTGATATTGGTCATTATCGCCACCACTGAAATACTCTGTTTGTACCTCAGTGACTGAATTTCTATAGCAATTTTGAAACATTCCCTTCAGCTATGAAAATGAGTGCTATAAGAGTCAGCTCCTTACAACAATGTTTGAGAAACATTAACCAGGTAAACAGATGCGTTACACTCACTTATCTACTGAGTCAGACTATGATGAAGGGAATGTGCAACGCCATATAACAAAACCTTCACTCCATCTACATGGTTAAATGCCCATTGTTATTTGCATGCATGTACAGAATGTGAACTTTGGAAGTTTAAAGGAAAGACAAAGGAAGAGCTGAAGGAACACCAGAACAACTGTCAACATGACTGAAAGTACCATGGCAAAACAAAACAGTATCAAAAGGACAAGATGGCCATCTCTGAGCTAAAGTAAAAAGACAGTACAAGGACATTGCTTTACCTCTTGATAATACACATAAGCCAACACTCCAGCAGTGATCTCCAGCAAGAATATTAACAGCAGCAGAACAAAGAACTGCAAAAGAAATTCCAGAGAAACAAAAGACAATAATGGTCCATATTAACATTGTACACAGTTATTTTTACAGTAAGTAATATGTCAGTAAAAATATTTAAAAATTCAGAAAGACTCAGCTTATTAGTAATCAAGATCAGTTATACTAGGCCTAGGCTTGAGTTACACAATCCTAAATCCACAAACAATTACACAATCCACAAATCATTTATTAATGATAAAATGTGGTCTGATAAGGTAGGGTGGTGATCATCCAACATCCTGATCGCAGTGACATACTTGTCGCTGAATGCAATCGAATCCTCACAGCTAAATCTAATAGAATGCCTTCCCTGGACAGTAGAGACAGTTACTCCACCATCATAGAGTGTACGTGTACTCGTTGAGCACAAAACATTATAGATTAAATTCAAATTCAGAAATGCTGGGCCTTGTTTTTGCTTCCAAGTGAGTAACAGTACATTGAACGTTCATTGGACCGACCTTGCCTTCAACAGAAAGCAAGAGAGACAGACAGATGTCTATCAGTTGTTGAAAAGTAAAACATTCATATTGAGTAAGCCTCACACACACACACACACTCACTCACTCACTCTTTCCCTCTCTCTCTTTCTCTCTGTCTCACACTCCCACACCTCTACACAATTCCCTCCCTTCCTGTACGGAGTTCTCTCCTCTTCATTCCTGTAGCCAAAATCCCCCCCACCATCCATGCCCATCATTCCTCAGCTGTGACTCAGTTGCCCACTCTGTGCTCTTAAAGCCACATGCCTGTATATTTAAATCACACATGTTGTCAGTGTTGTGACAAGACACCCACACACGTGCATATGGTCTAATTTAGACTGCACTGCCTAATGACGTCAGTGTGAAAAACACATGCAGTAGCTTTTTACGGTACAGTGAATGTTAGTGCTGCAGGAAGCCAAGAGTTCTTCTAAGCATTGATTCCATGTTTTACACCATAACATCAATCAGAAATGAAAAGGAAACAGCCCTCCCTACAGTTTCCCTGGACATTAGCAGTGTAGTGGAACCAACCCATGTAAAACTTTTTCCACAACTATATTTAGAATGAAGGACAGTTTTTTGGCAATGCCCTTTGCTATTCTGAAAAAGCTCTCATTCGAACTTCCTTCCCACAGAGCTTCAGTGTGTTCTTGATATTCTTGATGTGTGGGTGGCAGCCTTTTTTTTAATGAACATGTTAATCTGAGTATGATGTATAATTCAATATTTAAGCCCTTTTGCTTTTCAGTAATATATGCACATAAATACCTTTTGTAACACCACACACATTTTCTAATTTGCTGTCAATTTCAATTCTTTGGAGAAGATTTTTAGAGCTCCAATCCTGTAATATTTCTAATAATATAATGTATCACATATTTAGAGATAAGAAAGTAGCATGTGCACAATAGTGATCTTATAAAAACAGAATGGATGCACCCAAAGGTCTAGCTTTGACCAATGAATTGGTGGTTTACCACAACTCACCACTATCAGAAGTCCTCGGCTCTCTTTTACGGTGGCACAGCAGCCCAGGATTCCAGTGAGCATGACGATGGCACCCGCTGCGATGAGGATGTAGGCAGCTAAAGAATACATGCTGGAGGAGAGCAGACTAATGTAGTCACTCTTGTCCACTAAAGTCCACAGCCCCACTGCCATCACAGCACCTCCAGACAACTGGGATAGACAGAGCAACAGATTTACAGCATAACACTCAGGACAAGCTGCACAATGATATCAATGGCATATGGCTATTGTCAGACAAACACATATTTGGGTCTGACTAATATTTCAAACCGATATCTGATGCATGTATTGTTCTCTAGTGTGGTGGAATATTTAGGGGACTCTAAATTACTGTATTAAAATACCTGGACTTTGTTCATGTTACTGAATTAAAAACAATACAGAGATGAATGCTATAATTCTCATTCTCATTCTGAGCTCTGAGTACAAAGCAGAATTTCCTCACAGGTTATTTGGGGAACTGAGGGAATATAAAATATAAGATTTATGAATTAATTCATGATTTTAACTTGGATGTTCTGGAATGTTCTTGAATAAAAAATGAGGACTTTATTGGATAAGTCAGCTATAGTTTGAAGAAAGTGACTATTCAACATAAGTATAAAACACTATTTGCCAACACTTAGACTGACCCAAAAGAGCAGATTAAAGGTGAAAAGCAGGTATTTGAGGCAAATTGTCCCACAGGTGTTTGTCTTGTCCTCTTCTGCCATCCTGGAGAAAAACAATCAAAACACATGCCTTTGTTGTTAAAACAAAAAATGGTATCTATATTTCTGTCATTTTTACATAGTTTGAAAATGGCAGCAGTTTTGTGAACATTTTGTGTTGAATGGACCAATAGAAATGGTCCAAAATCACTTGGAATGAAATCCTATTTCATTAATGTACATTAAATATAAGAGCGCTATTATTTCCTTCGCCTGAAATCTTCCCAATGTCCACTATCCCTAGAGAGACACCATCACCAACACTTTCATTTTTTTTTATGTTAGCATCCACTTGAGCTATTTTTTGGAAGCTAGTGAAACACATACAGACATGTTTAGAAGTAGCTTCATCTGGATATTTTGAAAGACAGCTCATATTTTTTCTTAAAAACAGGGAGTGCTGTTGGATCTCAGCATGCTTATTATGTGGCCACCAAGTGCCAACAACACATGAGTAATACAAAAGCATGCTGAGTTTTTAAAGATAATAATGAGTGTTGAAATATTTTTACACAGAAAAAAAAGCTTATTTTGCTACCGAAATCCACTTAGAAATGTACACACAGCCTCTTGAGATTCCACAACAAATCTGACCCTTCGATGCATCGACTCCACGGGACCACAGCAGGAATCCTGTGGTATCTGGCACCAAGATGTTAGTAGCAGATGTCCTGTAAGTTGTGAGGTCGAGCATCCATGGATCGATTCAATGAGCCATGGTGCCGATTACCCTGTTGTCAGTTCACTGGTCCTTTCTTGGACCACTTTTGGTAGGTACTGACCACCACAGTCCAAAAAAACCCAAAAGTTTTGGAGATGCTCTGACCCCATTTAGCTGATGACATTTAGCCATCACCACAATCTGGTGGTCAGGTCCTCATGCCTGCCCATTTTAAATGCACCTTCAATAACTGTCTGTTCACTTGCTGCCTAATATATCCACCTCTCGACAGAAGCAACAGTAGGTGGTAAAAGTTGCTATGCTGCACAATTCCTAATTTCAGTTATCTTTTGAGAGGACACAGTCTGTTGTAACATGCTTTAATAACAGATATGTTCATTTGCACACTAATGAGGAAGCATGTGAGGCAAATGTAGAAATGTGTAGAACCCAAATCAGTGCCAAATGTATGTTATGTAAGTCTATGACCACGTTTTCTCATCCATGCAAAGCTCAGTCTTCATCATATCTGTGCAGTGCTGTACTCTGTGATTCATCGTGGCCCTCCTACGGGGTGTGTGTGAGAAAAAGAGACAGACTTTTACTACTGTGTGACCCCCACTGGGCAGTGAGCCGGCCGTGGGCAGATATATCTGTCACTGTCTGAGTAACACTACCCTGCTGTCTCCTCTGCGCTGTGGAGGAAATGAAGGGAGTCTTACAACTGGCCACATAGAGACAGAGTCAGAGTGACTCACTTGTGGCTTTGCACCTGTCTGTTTACTGGGAGCTGTCCTCCTGGTCATTGCACTGGTTCTCACTGGAAAGACTTGAGTTGCACACTATACATTACTGTCTTTTTAAGCTGAAGGACAAAAACAGTCATTGTTTGGTGTAACGCTGTGATTATTAATGGTTTGAAAGCACTTACACTGGGCATGCACTGAACCTCAAGACATTTTGAACCATCTGGGTTTGATTTAGCTCTGGGCTGACTTAGCCTAAAAGCATCTGATGCTAGAAATGAATCACTACAGTGCAAAGAACAGCTCACATCTCAATTCTCCTCTCAGGTGCAGTGTATGTGTTTTTCTGGCTGTCCAACAATGCCATGGGTCACTTTCATAGACAGGGAGTCTTGTCTTCATAATCTAGTCCAGGACGAAACAGCATTCTAAATGGCTAATTTCTCACCAGGAAACTGACCCCATGGCCAAATATTTGTAGATACCTGCTCATCCAAATGGGCTATTCACAAGTAGGGCTATTAAAAACATTGAGACACTTGCGTATTCCAATACAATATTCTCAAATGTATTAATAGTTTACTTGCCAGGATTGGCAGCAGATGGTGGTTCATTTTGTGTTGTGTTTAAACCCCAACCACTAGATAGCAGTGTTGTACTCTTCAGATCCCACTGTTCTGACTTCTAACTTATAAAGAGTAAACGTATCCCTTTGCTGCAGCAACAGACTGTATTCTTTAGAGAACACATTAGATGCTGAAACACTCCTATGAGAATCTGACTGATTTCAGCATTAGTAAGGTGGGGTACTGCTCCACCGCTCCACATCCCAGTGCTGGGAGGCTTTAAAGACCTCTAGCCAACACTTGTCATTGGGTATGGTGACCTTTGGCTCCAGAGTGTCCTGGTCTATTTGAAGTGCTTTTTTTTGGAGATAACAAAAGCCATGTGTTCAAACGTGAACAGGGTGTCTGCAAAGTTTCGGACACACAGATCTATATTACTACAAATCTGACATTGCATAACTGCAATGAATGCACCCAATAGTGCTACTGATCTCTCATTTTATTTCTAAACAGAATACTACTACTACTACTACTAATAATAATAATAATAATAATAATAATAATAATAAAGTAAAAAAAAGTCCATGGTTTAATATGGACAAGAAAATATCCATAACCCAACAGAAGTGAACCACAGTCCACTGCTTGGTAAACAAGAGAAGTGATCCCACTTTGTAAGCTGTAAGTGATCACAGCAGGTAGGATTTTTTGGACTCTTGCCTCTCGGAGCTCATTTTGGGGTTGTCAAGTATTTCATGGCTGTGATGGGCTGCAGCCACACCACACCATGTGTGGAATGTGTTTTATCTGTCTCTCGTAATGCAGCACAGATCCCACTGCGCTCCCAACACAGCCCAGCGACCGCGGACGACCCTAAAACACTCCGTTTACACGGTGGCGATTCCCAGGCTCTTCACAACCGTGGGAAAAACACGCTCAACAATCAGCCCACAATAAAATGACAGAATAATGACATGTTCCCCTTCTGCTCACTCCTGTAGACCTGTGCCTCCCGCAGAAGGTCATTAACTCTTCAACTAAAGAAAAGTTCCTGAAGAAAGGCTGAGATGGGCAGATTCTCTTAGAACAGAGGTTTACTTACCTGATTCTGGAGAAATACAACAGCAGAAAACGGGAAACTGTGACTGCGCTGCTAAAACCCTTCTTACTCCAAACTATTTTTACCGCGACTAGCGGTGCCGTACGACTGAGCTTACTGCGCATGCGCAACGCGAGATCTCTGACCACCCCGAGCGAGCGAGCGAGAGAGAGTGAGAGAGAGAAAAGGGAGGGAGGGGCACCTGTAGGGTCAACATGCAAACATTTTATATTTCTTGATTATTTTACAGTATTTCCTAAGGAAGATTTGGATTTCACGCTAGTGAGTAAGTAGTAAAAGTGTAAGACAGGCTCAACCCCCTGCCAATGTAGTTTCCGTCATCATTCATTCATTCATTCATTCAGGCCTAACCACTGCCTAACTCACTCAAACACATCTGAGACAGTTCCTCCACACAAAACCTCTCCAGATCAGTCTTTGTTCCTCGCTGGAGGAACTGGACACTGTTTAGGTTGGTCAGTGCATCATCTAGGTGCTTTGGATTACTGGCCAGCTGGAATACCTGATTCCAACTCAGTCTTATAAGCTCCACAATAGGTCTCGCAAGATCTTCACGTACAATCTCCTTATTTGATAGTCCATGATAGTGCATTCCTTTTTTTAAGGGGCCAAACTTGAGTTTTTCTGTCTCATTTGACCACAGAAAAAAGTTGAGCAATATTTTGTGCTCCAGGCACAGACATGTTTGTGGTTAATTGAGAGCAGAGACTTTCTTCTTGTAAGCTCTCCAAATAGTTTGCTGGCATTGAGGTAGCATCTAATTGCTGTTTTGGAGAATTAGTGATTCCAGGATGAAACTAACCCCCGCAATTATCCAGGTCTGATGCTTGGGAGTTTTTGACCCTCAAAGATGATCCAAAAGAATTGCTCTAGCAGTAGTGGAGGTGGGCATGTTCATGTATGAAACTGCTATTTATTTATTTATTGTCTCAATCCTGAATGAGTCTTCATTTTCTTTTTTTATCCCAGCTATGAACTACATCCTATTAAAGCGCGTAATAAGAAATACATCCTTATAAGTATGAAACACTGTTTTTAATCTCAGCACCTGCATGAACCAATTCTTTCCATACAAACTATAAAACTGAGACACAAGGGGGCAGTGTAGCCATCCTCTCCTGATAATCAGCACATGCAAACACATTAGTTGTAGATAATAGTATACCTAAAGTCAGCTGGCAGAGCATGTGGCACAGATGGTCAGCACTGCAGCACTTGTGATCTCAGGACACAGGTGGAGCAAACTGTTCCATCAGCCTCAGACTATGTATATGTGCAGTCTTGTGCCTCAAATCCAAAGTTTCAAGTTTAAATATCAAAAATATCAAAGACATAGAAACACTGTACTTTTTTTCTGGTCATTTTAATAATTTCTGCAAAAGTTATTTAATACATCCACAAAAATGTACAGTATTTATTTACCCCATCTGTACACATAGAGAGCATTCAGAAACAACACACACACACACACAATGGATGGTGTATGATCTTCACTCATTCATCAAAGACAGGGCACTCTTTCCACACCCAGCACTCATCCTGCTCATGCAGGGCATTTAATTCTAATTAAACTTAACTTTCAGAGTTACTGCTTTTCAAGGCCAAACGGCCTAAAAGTACACTTTAAAAACAAGCTTCTAAAAAAATTTAAGCAAGCAAAAAAACAAAAACAAACAGCTTTGCTGTTGTGCTCAATTTCCTTTGTAGCTTTCTGAGCAGTTGCATCGACAGTGGTCCTTAGTTCAGCCACACAGTGTTAAGCTGTGTCTGGTTCTTGATGCTGGTGTCCATTTTGAGCACCTCTCTTATTGCCATGGTGGCATAGGTAGAGGGTGGCAGTGAAAACTCCATCTTCAGAGCCCTATACTTGCCCTCTGTAGGTCAGCATGGGATAAGAAAGACAACACATATCTTTCAGAATGTAGTTAAAAGAAGGTTGGTATGTTCTACGAAGGTAAAAGGTGTATCGTTTATAAGGATTACTAACCTGTAAGATAAACTGGTACTGGTTTGTTTTCCAGTTTCTCTACGTCGGTGTAAATAAGCGGCACTTTGGGGTCATCGTACTGGATCACCTCCCTTTCAAAATATGAGAAGCAATGTGTATTGTTTGCATACATAATAAAAATATACTGTACTGACACATTGTATATGCATATTTTGTTGTGAAGGGGGGAAATA
This sequence comes from Salminus brasiliensis, assembly GCF_030463535.1. Taxonomy (NCBI): domain Eukaryota; kingdom Metazoa; phylum Chordata; class Actinopteri; order Characiformes; family Bryconidae; genus Salminus; species Salminus brasiliensis. Next base: position 26,055,313 of record NC_132879.1, read on the forward strand.
TGAAAATTATTTTCTGTTGAATAAATTATTCAGTATTCACTAAATTTAGCATACTGGAAAAAACAATTATACAATAATAAAACCGCTATAATCCTTATGCATCTACTGTTTGTATATACAATTGTAATTGTACAATGCATGTACAATTAATACACAGCAATTGTGCAGAGGTGAGTTCTCTGAATATATGAACTTATTTTCATTTGGTAAATCAACAATACAAGTCAACATGAAATCTGAAAGGAGTACTTCAATAGCATTCTTTTCATTACAGTTCACATAATCCTGAACATGAAACTCCCTGATACCCTGTGAGAACAACAATGGTAACTTGTTCCAATAACTGTCAAATACAGTCAGGTGCAAATTTATTTAGACAGTGAGTGTTTTTTTGGTCATTTTGCCTCTGTACACCACCTCAATGGATCTAAAATTGAACCCAACACAATGTAATTGATGTTAATACTTTCATCTTTAACTCCTAAGTAGTTTAACCAAAACGTTTTTAAAATTATTTAGGAATTGCAGCCAATTTGAACACAATCCCTTCATTGCCACAGGCTCGGATAACTGGACAAACTAAAAAATAATATAAGGAGTATTTTAAATACCTTGGACATGACCAGACATTACAGAATGCTGAGCTTCCTGCCTGGTCAGATTTTTCTTTTTGCTTGTTTTGCGTCTTTCTGCCTTTAGTTTTGTCTTCAGTAGAAAACAAGTTCAATTAGGCTGAGCTCAAGTGACTGACACTGCTATTTAAGAACATTACATTTCTTTGCCTTAAATAGTTCCTGTGTGGCTTTTGCAGCATGTTTTGGGTTCTTTTCAATCTGTCGCATTTTACTGAAAGAAGAAATACAGTTCTATACACTAACTTCATACTGCTTTCATTAGTAGTGACATCTTTAGTAAACACCAGTGATACATGTCCATGCCTTAACACTACCCCTATCATTGTACCATGCTTATTATTGGTTTAATTAGTCCAAAAAATATTGTTCTAGACCAGAGCTGGTTTTATTAAATGTTTTTTAGCAAAATGTTCTTGAGCATTATCAGTGGTTTGCAAAAATTTTCCAATTGCTTATGAACATGACTGTAAAGACAATGTATCGATGGTTACAACTCCTCTGCAACTGCAGCCTCTTATGCTTGTTCATACAGCTCATATGCCACTTTTTTTGCTGCTTATTGATTCTTTCACAGATCCCTTGAAAAAAATCATTTAAATCAGAGACCTACAACTGCAGTGATTTGGTTTCTACTTAAGCAACAAAGGATAGCACTGCTACTACATAATGCATAATTCAAATATAATATTTAAAAGAGACTGGGTGTACCAGCTGACGTCACTCGGGCGTATGAGGATGCGTCGGTAGGCTCCAGCCAGAGAATAATCTCGCACTTTGTGCCTCATGTTATCAATGTCCAGATTATCAGCTGCCAGCATGTCTCTGTAGCCCTTTCCCACTGCCACACAGATGGAAGACAGACTTCAATTTGTGCCACAAAGAGTGGGAAAATGGATTATATCAGACAGAATAAAAGTTAATAAAACAGTAAACATGCAAACACTGAGCTGATCTAGGCGTTCAAACTAACCCTCGTGTGTTGGGTAGATAACATCAAATCCAGGCAGTGGCATCACAATGTCATGAATGGACTGTTTCTCTGCTTCCTCAGCAGACAATACATAAGCAGTGCCTGGAGAACACACACATTCAAACATTAGGTTTGTGCATTTAAAAATAAAAATAAAAATAATAATACTATATTCTATGTAGTTTTACTAATATATAAAAGCATGCACATACACACAAATGAAATAATTTCAAGTCACACACACTCTCACACACACACACCTCAATTAGACTAAAAGGTCATACCTCCCCTTAGCACCAAGTCTCCTTCCACAGCTTTAAGGCCATAGGCCTCCACTCGCCTACTGACCATGGTGTTCCACACAAAGCTCTGATAGCTGTGAATGTACATGAGTCTGTTGTTGCGAGGGATCTGAGGGAGAGAGAAGGGAGAAGCTAAATTCTGACTGCTGTGTTGGATCACATAGGATAGAAAATGCTTATCTTTTAGGTTTGGGCCACAAAGACATCTAGCAGTCTGGTGTCAAAATGTGGGGATCTCCGTAGTAATGTTACTGTCCCATTCATACACTGATGAGCCAAACATCACACTGACAAAGATGAGAACAACATCCTAATATTTCATGACCGTGAATGTCAAGTTCTGGTATGCAAAAAACGGTTTAAAAAAATATTTCCACAGAAGAAATATTTAGTAAAAATGCTGCGACTATAAAGATTGTTTACATTGCCTTCTTTAATTCTTTAAACGGTTCTTTACACATACCTCTTTTACAAAAATTGTTCTTTATGGAACCAAAAATAAATCTTTTATGGCATCGATCAAAAAACCCTTTGTGGCACCTTTTTAAAAATATTTGTATAAAGAGTGAAGCTTAGCAAGCTAACAACGGTGGTCTGAGGAGGGGAAAACCATTAACTGGCGATGGAATGCTGCACACCCAAGGCTCATCGATGAGCAAAAGCAACGAAGGCTATCCGGTCTGCATCGCACCCTGTTGTGTATGGAGCTGTGAAGCCACAGACTGATTGAAATGCCCATGCTAAACACTGTCCACCATTGAAAGCACTTATGATGGGCACCAATCATTGGAACTGGATCTTCCAAAGAAAGAAGGTCATCTGATTTGATGAGTCCCATGGCTGGGTATATGTAACTCATTTACCTGAATAAGCGATAACACCAGCATACACTGTGGAAAGAAAACAAGCCGGTAGAGGAAGTGTGATGCTCTGAGCAACGTTCTACAGGAAAACCCTGGGTCTGGGCCTTCATGTGGAGGTCAATTTGACGTGTGCCACCTGCCTAAACATTGTTGTGGATTAGGTACACCCCTTCAGGGTAATAATATTAACGGATGGCAGGGGGCTCTTGCAGCAGGATAATATGGCCTGCTACAATGCACACATTGTTCAGGAATGATTGGAGGAACATGAAGAGTTCAAGGTGTTGACTTGGCCTCCAAATTTCTCATATATTTATCCGATCAAGCATCCATAGGATGTGATGGAATAAGTATGATCCACAGTGGCTTCCCCTTTCAACTTCCAGGATCTGCTGGTATTGTCTTGGTGCCAGTCCATGCCTCAGCAGGTTAGAGGTGTTTTGGCTCACAAAGGACCAACAGCATATTAGGCAGATGGTCATAAGGTTTTGGCTCATACATGCATATGATATAATAGGATAGTTTGAGAGAGTGCTTACCAGGCCGAAAGCAGTGATAATGTTGTTTTTGCCATACTTTGACAGGCCTCTCAGTAGCTGGCCCTCCACACAGCGCTTGACGGGCAGTTTCTTTAGCGCTGCCTCAGGATCTTGAGTCTGGGCCCATTCCTCTCTGCACTTTACCAGATAGCCCTTCTCCGCTAACAGAGGTGAGTGGGAGAGAGAAAACCGAGAGAGAGAAAACCGAGAGAGAGAGAGAGAGAGAGAGAGAAAACCGAGAGAGAGAGAGAGAGAGAGAGAGAAAACCGAGAGAGAGAGAGAGAGAGAGAGAGAAAACCGAGAGAGAGAGAGAGAGAGAGAGAGAAAACCGAGAGAGAGAGAGAGAGAGAGAGAGAGAGAGAGAGAGAGAGAGAGAGAGAGAGAAACATTAAATCAAGCAGCCCATCTCAGAAGACCTACAGAACTTCTCCTATTTAGTTTCCGCATTAAATGATCAAATGGAAGATTGGATGACAAGCACAGTAGCTAACCCCCAGGACGTGGCTTTAAGATGAGGTCCATCACCTCAGCCCAGTTATTCTGCAGGATTGCCCTGGAAAAAATGAAACGCGTATGCAGCATTCAGCAATTCATAGCTGATTCCAGAAAAACCTACATTATGCTAAATAAAACGTCTATAAGCAGCTTTACCTTCCGACCTGGTGCGTGGGTACGGCTGTGGTACCAAAGCGCTGCATGCCATAGTAGTTGATGAAGCCTGTATCCCTGAGCGATGTCATGGCCTGCGCCACCTGCTCGTCAGAACCTGAGATGTTCCTGCAGAAGATGCATTTCACAGAAATGAGAGTGTTTGCTCTCAGATAATCATAAATCTTAAAACACAGCACAGCTAACCATGCACTAAAAAGCAGACGCAATAAGATCAAATACATACAGGAGGTGTTATGGGGAAGTAAGCTGTAAAAAGACTTGAACTTGAGGGCCAAGTACTACTAAAATAAGCTGCCCTAACTAATGTGTGCACCATGTTGTACACTATAGTGAAGTATGCCCTTGAAGATGTGTACCAACCTAAGCACCACAGTGAAATGGTTCCCTTGCAGCTCCCCCAGCTTCAGAGGGTGCTTTTTATAGCTGAAATTTCCCAGTTTGAAGTTCATCAGGCACTTATTAAGGTGAGCTAATCTCTCTGCACTGATCCTGAGAAGAAACAGAGAAACAGTCAGTCATTCAAACACCTATAAAAACACACCAAAAAGAAACAAGGGGGAAAAAAACCCACTGTAAATAAAGTTACATTAACACAAGACGGGTCACAAATCGTTTAATAGATGCATATACACACATGGACAAAATTGTTGGTACCCCTCAGTTAATGAAAGAAAACCCCACAATGGTCACAGAAATAACTTGAATCTGACAAAAGTAATAATAAATAAAAAATCCATGAAAATGAACAAATGAAAATCCGACACCGATTTTGAACCATGCTCCAATATAATTATTTTAAAAAGTAAACTCATTAAACAGGTCTGGACAAAAATTATGGTACCCTTAAAAAAAATAACGTGACCAAAGGGACATGTTAAATCAAGATGTGTCCACTAATTAGCATCACAGGTGTCTACAATCTTGTAATCAGTCAGTGGGCCTATATATAAGCCTACAGGTAGTCACTGTGCTGTTTGGTGACCATCTGTCATCTGTTGTTGTTTGAGCCAAAGTGGACTTCATGGGAGACGACCAAGGAGGACACCATTGTTGAAAACAAATCATAAAAAAGCCAGACTAAAATTTGCAAACTACATGTTGACAAGCCCCAAAGCTTCTGGGAGAATGTCCTATGGACAGATGAGACAAAAATTTAACTTTTGGCCAAGGCACATCAGCTCTATGTTCACAGATGGAAAAATGAAGCATATCAAGAAAAGAACAATGTCCCTACTGTGAAACATGGAGTAGGCTCGGTTATGTTCTGGGGCTGCTTTACAGCATCTGGCACAGGGTGTCTTCAACCCGTGCAGGGTACAATGAAATCTCAAGACTATCAAGGGATTCAAGAGAGAAATGTGCTGCCCAGTGTCAGAAAGCTTGGTCTCAGTCGCAGGTCATGGGTCTTGCAACAGGATAATGACCCAAAACACACAGCCAAAAACACACAGGAATGGCTAAGAGGAAAGCATTGGACTATTCTGAAGTGGCCTTCTATGAGCCCTGACCTAAATCCTATTGAGCATCTTTGGAATGAGCTGAAAAATGCACTCTTCAAACCTGAGACAACTGGAGCAGTTGTCTCATTGACCATTACAGGAATCGTTTGATTGCAGTAATTGCCTCAAAAGTTTGTGCAACAAAATATTAAGGGTTACCAGTTAAGGGTACCATTTTTGTCCAGGCCTGTTTCATGAGTTTATTTTTGTAAATAATTCTGGAAGCATGGTTGAAAAGCAATATCTGACTTTCATTGGTTCATTTTCATAGCCTTTTTTATTTATTTTTACTTTTGTCAGATTCAGTTATTTCTGTGACCATTGTAGGTTTTTCTTTCATTAACCGAGGGGTACCAACAATTTTGTCCACGTGTGTATGACAAAACCCCAAAACAGGCATGTTACACTTATTTGATTGCCTGACATAAAAGCCCCAAAACATGGTTCATATATTTTAACTACACTCACTTTAGCACAGCAATCTCCTGCACTGTGATGGCTCTCTTATCTTTAGTACCCATGTAGGAGAAGACGTTGGGACGAACCCTGAAAGTGATTAAGGAAGGTTATAAGACATTTCTGAAAGTAATTACAGATAATGCAACACAAAATAAAAGTTTACTAATAATTGGTAGAAATTACCCCCCCCACCTCCCCAACACATTTGACACTGTTTAGTAGGGCTGCAACAAAATACTATTTTGACTATTTTGAATAATCTATTGACTATTAATTAATAGTCAATAGTAATCAATTATTCGGATTATGAAATCCCTCGATTACCAAATAACTCTTAGGTCTTAAATTTAGCTTGAGGCTGTTTTATGCATTTGCTAACTAACAATGAAGACATTAAAGATGCATACCTTATTCAGAAAGTCACTGTTTTAATGAATTTTCCTGCCAATATAAGAGATCAATAAAACGCCAATCTTTCCCTTGTCAAAATAAAACCAAGGATGTGCAAAGTAGCAGAAATAAATAAATAAATAAATAAATAAACCTAAACCAATTTTCTCAGAATTTTTAGATCAACAAAAAGAAAAAAATGGAGACAAGTGTGAGACAGTAACTTTAGCGTTCAGTTTACATTTTGAGCAGTGACTTTCATTTTGACATTGTCTGGTCAGAGCCACAATATCCTTGATCCCCCAAGCTCTTTTTGTTGAAGGGTGGGACTATGTGTAAACAGATGTAATGTTGAACGTTATAAGAACTCCTATTGACTGGTGACTGGTCACCTCAATTGTATCGTCTTTGAGACTCCCATGTCTCACGCCAATATAACCCTGCTCTCTACTCACACACCAGAATGCTGTTGATGCAGTTTGAATTAGTCATTGCAGCCCCACAGTTTAGCGATGGAAAGTTATTTCTGAATTAGAAAAAGAAAGAAAGAAAAAAAAAAGATATATAATATAAATTAAATATGTGAAGAAGTGCATCCACTGAAGCTTCATACCGGAGAAACTTGGATAGAACATTGATGGCATCCATAGTGTCTTTGTTCTCCTTGTAGAGCACGAAATGACAGAAGCTGCCACGGTTCTTTGGCCATGAGTGTTTTCTAGGTGCTTCCATGAAAAAAGACAGACAAAAAAAATAATAAATGAGCATGATAAAATTCATGCATTCTAGCATGAAAAATCACCAAAACTTATGAATCTTCATATTGGCTTGCAACTGATTGTGACACACTAAAGATGTGAGATATATGCTTCTCTGTGCATGTGTGACAGGGGAGTACTGGACCAGCAACAGTGCTCTATTGCATGTTAGAGTAGGTAGCAATCTACATTGAATGCACTTCCTAAGAGACCCGTTTTCTGTTATACTGAAGTGAAGAACAATATAACAGTTTGTCAATAAAACAATAAGCTCTCAACACAAAACTGTCTTTCCTTACTTTAAAAAAAATGAATCCACCTTAACTGCAGCTACCCAATAGTTCAAAACAACAGTACATGTGCCATTATTCCTCATAAAGCAAGCCCTTGTTTCCCCCAAGCCCTTTTTCGGAGCCGAGTGGAGGAAAAGTTCTTACCTGCAGGTGTTCGAACTTCTGTCCCAAGAAAGAGGAGCATTAGGAGGACAAAAGAGTGTTACTAAGAGCGACTATTGATTGTTGAGGGGACCCAGTGATGGGACATGAGTCACATGCAGGAGGTGGATGTGCCCAAACATTTGTGCACAGCAGGAGTCTGACCTGAGCATTAAAAGGATGTGGGACCAGCTATGTATCCCTCCAAAGTACTTTAGCATTTATTTCACTTTGCATCTCTTATCCAGAGCGGCTTGCACTTGAATTGTGTTACACAGGAACACTATATGACCAAATGTTTGTGGTCACCCCTTTTAGAGAATGCATTCAGATATTTTAAGTTGCACCCACTGCTGATGCAGGTGTGCAAATGCACACAAATAGCTCATCTAGTCCCGATAGAGACGTATCGCCAATAGAATCGGACTCTTTGGAGCAAATAAGCATAAAGTTTGGGAGTTGAGCTGGTGTGGGGATAATTCAACATCCTGACTTTAACTCTTTTGTCACTAAATGCAATCAAATTCTCACAGCAATGCTCCAAAATCTACTAGAAAGTCTTCTCTGGACAGTAGAGATACCAACACCAACACCTTCAGAATAAACTCTTTATGATAAAAAAAAAAAAAAAACAATGAATGAGAAGGTCCCAATATTTTGGCCATATAGTGTAGATGAATGTAGTGTTAGGAGTGGTGTAGCGTGGTGTGGTTTGCTTTCCCAGACGGAGAATCAATGTTGTTACTTACTAAGCCTCACAAACATAACAAAGACCAACTGGTTGAGAATATATATGTGTGTGTCTATATATATATATATATATATATATATATATATATATATATATATATAAATATAAATTAAAGAGATCACCATCAAACTGGAAGTGGGCAAGACTTTTTGAATAGCCATCATCATGATCATCAACTCTCACTGCCAAATTGCTTCATATTAAATGTTATTTAAAAGTAATAGCAAAGCAGCAACATGCCTGAATATGTAAAATGTAAAATATGTACTCTGAAAAACTTCATTAACCAATAAAATATCTTAATACAGCAGTGAACACAGAAACGCTGCACTACACTAATAATGGGTCAATTTAATGCTCCTGGATAGAGGAGTATTCAAGTCATTCTGGCTTTCTAAAATATAAAGGTTTTAATTAATTAATGAATGAATTAAATTTGTAAAAATTACAATGCAGTTTCAAAATCATGTTGATACTCCACTGACTTACGGACAAGCCTTGCTACTCTGTAGCCTAGTAACTCTGGTGGAGCAGACACCAAGAACTGCATAATGCTGTACAACCCTCAGATCAGCAAACAAGAAAAAAAAAAAAAAAAAAAGAGATTTTAAATTTAAATATCAGTTCAAAATTATTTTGTGTTACTGCTTCATTTGCAAAAGGGACTTTTATTTTGACACGATCAGTTTTTGTAGTAGTTTGGTGGTGTGATTGCCTCCCCCCCCTTTTCATTCCATTACACATTTAAAGTTAATAGTGGAGTCAGTCGTCCTGAGAAAGCCTTACGCAAAGAGTTCTACTTTTTACGCTCAGACCGTGTCCATACAAGACTCCCACGCCTCACACTAACAAAACCCTGCTCTCCTCTCAGCGAGTGATGTCGTTGCAGATGTGTATCCACACGCTCTGTTCATGTGACAGACAGCTGCACAGTTTGTATGTTTTCACTGCAGCCGTGTTTCCAGATTGAGGGAATTTTTACTGTAAAAATTTACAGCGGTAGTAAAATCGTATCCCACACCGCTATGCTAAACTGAGTAAGTGAATTACACTTTCTGACTGCAGGGGCGCCCAATGCTCACACAACCAAACTGGCAACATACATTTACTCAATTTTTACTGTTCACACATCTTGCTAATTTCCTCGTCTGTCAAATTTAAGAGCGATTCATGTAGGATAGGAAATCCTGGCATAAATGACTGAGATGGAAGTGGCTACTCGATGCACTGCCTAATGCACACACACAAAAAAAGGAAAAAGTGAAGGTGACCAAACTTATAACTCATTTACAGTTATAAGGAAATTTTAGTTTGAAAATTTGCAGTTTCATAGGCTAAACCATACAATGGCTTGCCTAAGGCTGCCAGAATCTTAATCTTATTTTTTTATGGCTTTGTTTACAGAAGACAAAAGACATGGGAAACTTTTTTGACACGGGAGCTTGCAGTGCGTAAAAATGACTGACACAGAAACACTGGTCATAATTCTCTCCCCCTAAATCTCACTGTGAAGTTGGTAGAGTACTCTGGAATGCTATGCTTCTTGGGGCACCTGATGTTTTCAGGAGCTTATCTGCTTCTGAATTAATGTTTACTGTCCTATCTGTTTTAGAACATGTAGTGGTTATTATTATCTAATAATATGTAAATGAAAAATTATTAAACATTTGCCCTACTCCCAGCCTTGTTTATGGAAAAACACAAAACAGAGGCTGGTCTCAGATCTGCAGCTACGGTCATCTTCTGTTATCACAGTGACCACATAAATGGGCATACTAGTGGGCTAACACTGAATCTTCTCAGAAGCATGCACAGATGCCTCAGCCGTGCGTGTTCATGCACCTAAACATGCCAACTCGATCCAATTTAGAGGCAGTAAATGAAACATGCAAGTTTGAGGATGAAGAGACTGAGGGATGACCAGAGAAACAGAACGTGCAAAAACAATTCAGATGCATAATAAATCTCTTCACACAGCCCTTGTAGCTGTGCAGCAATTTCTGGTAAAGAGAGAGAGGGGGAGAGAGAGAGAGAAATACAGATGAATCTCCTGACTTTGATGGTCAATACCTGCCAATGCTTTTTTCCCAGCCGCATGGTAGGCAACTATAAACTTCTTGCCGTCTCTTTCCTCAGTCTTGGTTTCCAGTCCTGGGTACAAGGTCTTAACTGCTTTATGAAGCAGTGTACGCTTCTCCTTAGAATCGTCTTCCACCTATGTTTACAAGTATATTACAGTTAGGACAAGGTCATCAATGCATATGGCCTACAAGTCATACGACTTTTACATATACTACCGACATTGTCACCAAGGTTTCCAGAAGATTTAACACATTTTCTTAAATGATAATAGACAATCTGTCCCCACAATGTCAGCTCTAAATGTTAGTCACTAATTAAACTAATTCTCAAGTTAACTAGACCAAATTTAGTAAACCTTTAAACCACTGTTAGTAGGCATATTAGTAGTGAATATGTTATTAAATTAGTAGTGGAAAGCATCTCACCTCAATAGCTATATTTCCCTCCTTGTTTTTGAAGAGCTGCAGATCAGCAAGCTGTTGTTTCTGCTCTTCCGTCAGAACCTGACAATCTGTTGGCACGGCTTCTACAGATGCTTCCTGAGGGGAACCGAGAAAAGACAGAAAACTCAGGTCATAGTGTTTAGAAACACTATTCTAATTGGACACCAAGAAAAATAACTGTTCCCAGCATTCAATTTCCCAGAGCAGGATCACTAAGAGAACGGAACCTTGACCAGCAGTACACATCTTACCTCAGTTTCTACAGGAACTGAGAGGTCATCTAGCCGCAAAATCTGGCCCTCTCTGCTAATCTCATGAACCACAAAATCAGAATACCTGTGCACAAGAAACAACAACATTAAGGAGACAATTTCGTCACTTTATTGTAGCTAGTAATCTATATGGCAAATCTGTGGGACTCTGACATGATGGGTAACTTGGGTATAGGAAATACGTGGGCAGACTCACACACTAACCTCTCTTTCAAGATTCCAGAGAAGCCTTTATGATCACTCACAAATTTGTGAATGCCCACATCCACCTCACTGAGGCCATGCTTCATCATATCTGCAAAGCTTTCTCCTTCTCCATCACCTTCTTCCGGGGTCTCTTCTTCCTCCTCCCCTTCCAGCTCATCTTGGTCATCTTCTGTCTGTTTACTGACACGGCTGCCATTTGCATCATCCTGAACTTTAGCTCTCTTAGCAGTGGGCTCCGAATCCTCTTCTGGGCATGTCCGCTTCTCTCCAACATAAACCGGCACTGCCAAAGGCTCCTTGTCCTCCATTGCCACAAAGCTGCAGTCAGTAAGAAAGTAAGGAAAGAGGATATGCAGTGTTATAATGCATGATGCTCGCAAAGTATGGTGAAAAAAAAATAGACTAACTGTTAATCCACACCGGGTTACTCACTCTGTGGAGAAAAAAAGAGGAAAGCTGTAGAAGAGCTGGAATACACTTCTGGTTGTAGTGTGAATGTTTAAGGCTTGCTGAGACAGAAACACCAATTTTTCCTGCAGAATGAAGAAAGTGAGTAACAGCTGTGTAGAATAGATCAGAGAGATTGATACATGTACATTTAATGCAGCTCAGCTGTGTGGCAAAGACAGCACCTCCGTTTTTACTAAAGGATTTGGAGTCATCTGTGCTGGCACAATTAAAATCCCTACCAAGCATTCCTCCTTTTCCTAGATTTGTCCAACACACTAGCTAATCCCTCGTCCAGCTGCAAGGTACCATTGAAAGGGGCGATGCTTAATGCTGTCCATCACATAGGTGGGATGTTATAGGGGTCACAGAATAATCACCACTCTCTGTTACTGTACGGCTGCTTCCACTGTGAAAATACAACGCCCACGGTGTGCTAATCGGTCAACTAAAACAGGAACACGTTTCTCGTGTAATTTTTAGCGATTGTAAAACAACTATCTGGCTGTGTTGGATGGAGACAGACATCTTCCTAACTGAGCAGTTTAACCGTTTCTGATTTGCTGGTGTTTGTTAGCGTTAGCGGCACTCTGTTCGCGCACTGCAGCTGTAAATACGGTACTGTTACTTTATACGTTCACCAGGCAATAATCTAATCTACCCCAGAAGTGTTGAGGGGGAATTGTGATCACAGCGAAGTACACACCTTGTCCAGCTCAGTGCTGTTAGCCGCCGTGCTGCTCTAAACATCAGCCAAACCACGTGTCCACGTGCCCGCGCTCCTCCGGAAGTGTTTACTCGGTGAAGCCCCGCCTGCGTGCCGCTCATTGGCTCACCTTTCGCCGCTTTCGCCGTTACACCGATTATTATAAGAGACAAAACTGGTCGTTGTTCATTAAGGCTTAGCTTCATTCAACACTATAAATAACATAAACTCATTCGTGTCCAACACCTACATTTAACATGCAATATTCGGATTGGTCCAAAGCAACGACTGTAGAAAACAGTCAATTCTTCAGTCATTGGTCTGAAATGAGGAGATTTTGTAGATTTGTTTGGCATGGATTACACAAGCTGCCCTTTGAGATTATGGTCCATGATTGGGTCACGCATACTTAGATTTATCAGGAGCACTTTTATCATGCTGCATCTCCAGTTTAACCACATCCTATATATCTATGATCTGTTTGATTCAGATCTGGCGACTGGAAAGATCACTGAAGAACACTGAACTCATGAGACCACTTCGAGAGTACGTTTTCGTATTATGCTCGAAGAAGACATCTGCATGACTTTACGCATTTCAATGGAGCCACATGATCGACTGAGAAGATAAATGCATGGAAGACTAGGCGTGAAGGTGTTCCCAAAACATTTTTCGGAGAGGGTATGGAAACTAAGATGCAAAAAGAGACTGCTTTGAATTGATGTCATTAAATTCAACATATTTACATATTGCCCCTATTTTGTTTAAATGGGGCACAACACATGGTAGCCAATCGGAATATCAACCTTAAAGGCACAGGAATCCAAACTAGCACGTATAGAAAGGATAAAAAGACTGCCTTTCCCAAGTAATGCCAAAAGCAGGCCATTAAAAATTCCACATGTGGACATGAATGGGTTAAAACGCTCTCTGCCGTCATGCACATTGAACAATTAAAGGCCTCCCAGTCCACCATGTGTTGATCATGCTGGCTCGCATCGTGACTGTGGCCGGTGCCTTGACTAACCGAGGACAGGACTGCGGGAATGTTAAATGTCCCTCTGCTCACGCTGGAAAATAAAACTGTAGGCGCCACCGCTGAGATTTTGTCCAGCAGATGGTGCTGTGGCTCTGAGCCAATGCATGTTGCCCATTACTCAAATCCCCTTCTCAAAACAGGACCAGGGACACGGGCCTGTGTTGTGGCGTGTGAATGATAGTAATTATGATTTATTCTTCGTACCCCAATGGACACAGCAGTAGCTAGGCAGTTGGGATAACAGAGACTACTTAGTAAAAAAAAAACACAGTTGTGCAAAGTGGATTTATAGCCCAGTCCGTAGATTAAAATCTGTGGATTAAGCAGATGTAAGGACCGAGGGGCGAAGAGATGAACAGATGGGTGGATGAAATGGGTGCGCAACTACCATGTGGATTTCTATACCCTGCAAATCTCTGCACATCCTACAAGCACATTCAGCTATCCCTGGCGTTTTATACGTGCTTCACCCGCTCCTACGTGAACCCATCCCGTGTAGCCCCGGTGAAGGATGAGGATGCGCGTGCACGCACGGCTCCTCCCACTCCCCTAGACAGCGGGAGCGCGCCTCCGTCCTCCGGCCGCGCTGGAGAGAGAACCGGGCTGCCGCTGGCGCTGAGGCGAGGAGGATAAACACCATGAGCTCCAGAAAGGGTACACGAGACACTCTTGCTATTTGAATTTAAACAGCCATCTGCTCGTTTCAGCGCGACCTCGCGTTCAACTAGGCTGTCGTGCTGCGTGACCTTTTTTTTTTTGTTGTTGTTGTTGTGTGTTGATAAACGATGCTTACCTCGGTCAGCTAGCTCATCTAGCCCCTCTGTTTTCCCTCTGTTCTCTCTGCCTTCCCTCCCCCCGGTGCTGCCTTCCTTCTCCTGTCTGCTTTCCTCCAGTGATGGCTATCCAGGCTCGGAAGAGGAGGCCGAAGGGGAAGAAAGACAAGACGGCTCACCATCGAAGGTAAGCAGGGGCGTGGGTCGGGGCAGCCTTCAGAGTTTGTGTGTGTGTGTGTGTGTGTGTGTGTGTGTGTGTTTGAAACACCGACACCAACGCAGCGCTAGCCTAGCGTGCTCTCCGAACACAACACACGACCGTTAGTGTTGACAGCCCGGCGAGAGGGCGGCGTGTTAACGGCTGAGAGGACCCTATCACACACACACACACACACACACACACACACACACACACACACACAGAAACGCACACATACACACATGGTGCTTTTTTGGGGGTGGAGTTGGGTTAGGTTAGGTTAACATTAGCTAGATAAATGTTAAAAACAGCGCTGTTTCAAGGTTCAATCTGCCGAGCGAGTCGCGAGTTGCTAATGGCAACGGCCCGACCTGAAGCGTCGCCTCGGTTTGCCTCGCCGTGCTCGAGTTTGCATGGACCACATTTATAAGAGTTTCATTATGTAAGCGCACACAGAGAGAGTTTAATACATGAAACACGCGTGTGTGTGTGTGTGAGTGAAAAGGGGGCGGTTGTGAGCTACGTAGATGGTGTGTGTGTCGGGAGCTGGAGTGGAGGGGTGACAGGACGACGTGACAGATGTGGAGCAGATACGTGGGCGTGCTGCTCGCTCAGGGTTTGGGGTATGGCGATGGGGAGATGTTAGGGTGTTCGTAGCCGAAACGTAGAGCGTGGCCGGGGTCTGAGCAGCGGTAAGTGGAGCACGGTGCAGTGGTGGGACTGTGAGTGACAGCGGCTTCATGGCGCGACGCGATTGGAGCGACGTCAGCGGCAACAGTTTGGTGATTCCCGGGCTGTAGCGCACGATCTGACTTAGGAATGTGCTGGAAGGACCAACGTGCTTTCTAATGCAGGACCTCTCCATGCGCCTCACACTGCGAGCCTTGCGCGATGGGATGTTATCGATGGTGCATCCCATGGGTACTCTTAATATAGTAACACACGATTGCGTATCACCTAATTTCGTCTTTCAGACGTTTCATAGGTTTCATATGTGTGAACAGATAGAATGGCCCTGGGGATGTGATGATAGACGTTTTCAACCCCAGATTGGATATTATGGGGACATTAAGGGATGCACCAATAGTGAAATTGTGATCTGATGCCGATACCCAACATTTCTTAAGATATTGACACACACACACACACACACACACACACACCCTTACATGTATAACATGTACATACGCATATATTATGATACATTCTGCATACACAGATGGCTGTGGGTTCAAAAGCTGTGTTCTCTTAGCTGACCTTGAGCAAGGCTCTTAACCCTCTCTACTCCATTGATGCTGTAGCATGGCTGATCCTGGCTTTCTATGAGACACAAAAAGAAAATAAGGGCACTTAACTTTATATTCAGCAAAATATTGCAAAATAATAGCCCTTGTTATTGTGTAAAACAATGGTGCAAATGAGCTATTAGCAATGCAAGAATAGATAGGATGTATCCAGACCGGACAGGCTCTCACTGCTTGGGAGGCCTGCACAGGATGTTTTGGAGGGATCCCCATCTGCCCAATGTAAATACATAAACAAATTGTTTATTTATTTATTGAAACTAACATTAAATAAACATTTCCTTTTTTAACTGGACTTTGCCAGTGGGAGAGTCTCTGAAGGTAAATCCCTGTTGTGATTGAATAGGATGGATTGCAATATTTCATCCTTTAATCAGCAACCAAGAGATCTCCACTTGTGAAATGTGTACAGAACTTTAATCTGTATATACCATAAAGTAGTGGAAATGGCTCTGCAGATGTGGTGTAGATTAGCAGTTCAGGCTTAAATTGATTGACCAGCCACTCTTTACTCCTCACTTTAGCATCTATAAACAACGTTATGGGACTGTAATAACTCAAAACCTGTTAGGGGCCCCCTGGTGGCCACAGGTCCCATAGCGCCCTATTATGTTGCTTATTATGTAGGGCCGGCTCTGCACCCAGATGCCTAATTCTGGCACTATTTTCCGGCAGGAAGGGCTAATCAGCAACACAGTTATATAAACAGGACTAGTTTTTTTATTAAACATGCAGGTGATTATGCAGTTACCCACCTCCCATCATTACCCACCTTTAAGTCAAGACATTTTCTTTAAGAATATATTTTTGTTAACTTTATCAGTCAGATGGCATTTTGAGATGATAGGCTGGTAAAGTGGGAATGTGCTGCAATGCTCATTGCAGTTGAAAGTGAGGTGTTCATGGTAGGTGTTTGGGGTGTTCATGGTAAATACCATGTTCAGATACAGTCCACTCAAACTATAATGGACTTTACAGAACTACAGGCAAGGGGAATAGAGGCTTCACCTAAAATCCCCTTACCTATATGCCAAAAACACAACCTCCACATCCTGCAGGGACACATCGTTGCTTGTAGATTATTGCTTCTTTGTGTTATGGCTGCACCTAAGGTCCATCTCACCAGGATCATGTCTCTCTAAACGTCCAAAGAAGATTGCAGTGTGTCTGTGCCTCTGATCATCTGGAGTCCATCTAAAAACAAGGTTGCTTTTAGGAATAAAAGAGTCCTAGTGTGGACTTCCAGTAAGTTTTGCCCAGGATAACGACCTTATTTCTTCTGGTGGGAAGCCAGTGCTCCGGGAAGTGGGATTTTCTAACATGCCTCTTATCCAAAGCAAGCTCTCGGATGCTGAAATAAAATGTCAGTGGAATGTTATCACACACTGAGATGTCTAGTGCTGTAGCGAAACCCCAGAATGGCTTGAGAGTATAGCGATTATGAGGTCTCATGAATGTACAGTTCAGAGATCGTGAGTGTGTGAACAGTCCCTTTGAGGAATTGAGCAGCCGTGTAAAACAGGCATTTACTTATTAGCAAAGGGGTTCTCAGCTGAGTTCTGTATGTCCTCAATTTTGCAAGGACTGTAGGTTTCTACCTTGTGTTTGCCTAACATGCAACAATCATTTGATCTTAAGTCCACTTCCTGCCTCCCATTGACTACAAGCATGCCTCTGTCCCTCTTGACCTTGTATTTTCTGACATATGAATGGTCCACTCCCTGCTTGACAACGTGGTTCCTCAAAACTCACAGCCACAACAAAGCGTGAATGAGAAGAATAGAGAAACCATTTCAGTTCAATGCAACGCACACACACACACAGACACATACGAGCCTGCAAAGGGCAGCTGTAGTGGGTGTGGTACAGTTGTCAAAAGACAGAGAGATTGTATGGTTTTAACTGAGGGAAAGACACAGAACACACCTAGGTCTGATATTAACCCCTATATAACCACCATGAAAAGAGGTGGGCAGTATAACAATATTTTATTGTTATTGTGTAACATTTTAATGCGCTTTTCTGAGTATCATGGATATCGCCTGTACTTACACTGTTAGAACACTGACCAACTCCATGTTTCATTACAGAGAGGAAAAGTAGTCATTTTGAAAAGAGCAGTTTTCAAATTTCCAAATACTGTGATTCATGTCATATATCATAAAAATGTCTTTAAAAGTGCATTAGTCAAGATTTAAGAAACTCTACATTCAGCGGCTTGGAACACAACACTGACACATTTTTTTACTCGTTGGATTGACCTTCCAAATCTCTGAAAATCCTCTAGAAAAAATCTAAAATTGCCTGTAAAATCTCTGTCAGAGAGAGTTATCGTCTGATCATGCTCAGACTAAAAAGATTTTTCTTGATATAGCAGTGGCTTTTGGCCATAGCGGCCATCAAACTCCTGTGTTTTGGGGGGTGTGGTGGCGTTAGCACTTTACCCCGATGTGAAGTGCTTCCCACTATAAATTGTAGCGTCTTAATAGTGAAATTATGAACATATGAAAACAGACACAGAATGTGGCTCATAACAGTTTGCTGCTGTAAAAATAGTTATTCGTTGGGTATTCACTGTCAGATCATGCTTTTTTTGCCCACAGCACATGTACCTGGCGATGCAGAGCACTTACTGGATTATGCCATATTATTCTTTGTGGGAACATATCTGAATTTTACAGTGTTCAGTGGCTCATAACTATCACTTGCTTATATCAATTGGTCCATATTCACCTGATGTCTACAATAAATCAATATAGTAAACATTGTGGATTCTTGGAGATTGTGGTGCCGTACTCATTAGTGCCCTAAAATGTGAATAGGTAGTCATTTCCGTCATAGCCCAGGCACCTAATCCACATGTGCTGATGCATTGCTATGTTCTACACATTTCACAGTTTATTTAAAAGACTAAAAAAGGGAGGGGAAATCTATTAATGCAACTTTAAGTATTGTGATTTAATATTGTTCCCATATTGCCTATCTCTAATTACAACCAGACATTGTGTTGGTGGGTCCACACAACTATTGCTCTATATTGCAGTGAGTTCCGTAGAGCAGCATGTGACAGCATTGAATGCGTGTATCTGATCCTCTGCTATTTAGTTCATGCCATCAGATTTCCTGCCTGAACTGTATTGACTGTGTGTGAGTGCTGGTGTGAAGCTCTGCTCTGACTGGAGGGAGTGTTCTTCATGCTCATTTTATTTTTATGCATCTGTTTGTGTGTGCGTGCTCATATGCAGTCTCTCTCTCTTTCTCTGTCTCACACACACACACACAGAGCTGAGTGACTGATAAGATGAGACCAAAGGCAGCGGCCTCTCTGTGAGCCTGCATGCTGATCTCTTTTCTCTTTAAGTCTAGCTTGCATTGCAGTACAGCATTAAGCTGCCATGCTTGCAGGTGTAATGAATGTGTGTGTCTGTGTATACCCCACATACACAGAGTCCTGTGATTATCCCCTGTGTAATATCTGCCTGTTTGACTGATAGGCGCACATCAGAGTGTAAACTGTATTGATTTTTGTCTTGCGTTTCTCTAGCTGGGAGTTACGGATGGTGACACAGCACATAGGGGAGGGGGAATTTGTTTAACAGCACTAGCTAGAAACGGACAGAGAATGGGGGAATGGTTGGAACTACAGCTTACTGTGTTAAAGATGTGCTTAGACTTACATGATAACCATCAAGCTGTGTAACACAGTGAGAACAATCGGAAAGCGTTCGATCTCCAACAGCTGATTAATTGACTTTCTATATGGTTGTAGTCTGATCTGTGTGAGATTAATTGTGTGCATCACTCACTAATAACCAACAGAGCATGGACTTGGCTGATGTGGGTATGGAATTTAGGTCAGTGTGATGCAGTGCAGCGTGGAAGGCCAAGAATAGATACTATATGGGCTGCATTTGTATATTGTGATTCATGACAAATGCTTAGCACAGAGCTATTAGATTTACCTTTCAGCTTTTTCTAGTGATATACTAACACAAAGAGCTCTCTATTTTAATATTTAAATAATTTGATAATTTGAATTTGATCTGCTGTGCTGCAGTTTATAATGCAGTGTATAGTGGCATTATTGTATAAGATGCAGTTCAGTATTCAAAGCCTGTTATTTATTATTTGTATTTATAAATATGTCTTCTATTTATGTAAACACACATCATATCTGCTATCAATGGAGACCTATTTAAAAAATCCAATTCATTACACATACTGATACCCTCATTGGTTTGTGTGTACATTGGATTGCTTGTAGCTTTTTACTGATATAGATCCAGAACTGCTGTATGAACAGAAGTGCTTCACTATTTCCTGTTTTAATTAAATAGCAACCCAAGTCGCTCTACAGTAAACACAAATCTATGTGCAAAAAGACTGCACTCAATCCATTTCATTAAATGTCTTGAAGCGGAGAGATTCTGTTCTGTACAAGGTCTGTTGAGGCATCCAGACCTCATGCCATCACCTGCAGAAAAACCTACAGTGTGAGTTTCTGATATATGGAGCTGCATCCAGTACAACACTAAATGGAGGTCATTGTCATTATAGTCCTTGTAGATATCTCCCACTTGGCATCTCCTCGAAGCACGTCTGTTTAGCTAAACGTTTGTTTACTGTAAATCGCTGTCTGCAAGGAACTGTCAGCTGTTAGCCTGGTTTTCCTGGCTTTTCCACCCGCTCTCTTTAGGCATCTTACTAAGATTAGGCCAAACAGTTGGGTGGCACCCATGCCAGTCAGGGTGCCAGTGACAACAGCAGCAGAAGGGAAGTCCAATAAATGCCGAAACAAATCCATAGATAGCTCCTCAGGAAACTGCAGTGCTAATGAGGCCCTAAAAACACCATGAATCCAGCAAATGTTTACATTAGTAATCGTAATTGATTTATTCACTGTACTTATTCTGTTCTTTTTTTAATAAAATGTAATAAAATGTGTTTTAGTTTAGATCCATTGTTTGCATTTGATTAGGGATTAATTAGTATACAAAATGCTTGTTTGTCTGCAAAGTCTGGTCGAGGCGCAGTAACTTTTCCTTACTTCTAAACGTTTTGACCGACATAGATGATCACAATAAGGCACATCTACATTTACTCATAATATTATACAGCAATATCATAGCATGGTTTCCTTCCCCCTGCTAGCCCTCCACATCCCCTGTTCCCCCATCACTGGGCAAAAACACCAGTCATTAGCTAAATTCGCTGCTGCTCGTACGTGACCGAATACATACAGCCCAACTAGCGTCCGGCTGCAATTTTGTATGATCTTAACTACATTTTGGATTGAAACACATGGTTTCACCATCCACTGAAATCCTGATGGGTAAAATTCTGTTCCACCCACAATGAATTTCCCGCTCAGCCAGCCTGTTTCACTTGGAAATACGCTACATTAAGGAGAAATAAAAATATTTCAAATCGATATTTGATTATGTATTTATTAAAGTCCATGTGCTCTGGGCTAAAATGCCTGAATTTAATTTTACTGTATTTTTAGCCCTTACAGAATTAAGTTGTATAATTCTCCATAATGCTTATCTAGGTTAGGGTTCGTTAAAATTTCTAATTATATGTACATGAAAAAAAAAAGTATATTAGCCCACCAAAATATATCGCTGTGTGGCAAAAGCAAACAGATGCCTTATCCGTATATTAAATTTGATAATAAAAAACACAATAATGCAGGATGCAAATAACTTGGTAACAATGTAATAACAGAAAAGAACAAACATACAGATAAAAGTTATTGCAAAAACAGAGTGCCAAATTGTTCATAATGAAAAACACAGCACAAACACTTTCCATACAAAAAACAATGTTTATTTTTACTGTGGCAGCGCAGATCAAACAAGGTCTAAAAAAAGGACACACTTATTGGACTGAAGGAAAGTACAGTTGATTTATTCTGCGCCCACATTCTGTCTCTGTGTTGGAGCGGACCGAAGAACTTCATCTACATCACACACAGCATCTAAGCTTACCAGGCAGTGTGTGGCAGACCAGTGTCTTTCACCTGAACCTTTCAGCTCTGCAGAAAAAGATTGTGTTAGGCTTTTCCAAAAGGTTCAGATATTTCTGTACCTACCTGCATCAGTTCAGTGAGATATATAGAACAGACATACAGTGAGAATCTACAGTGTAAACTACCTATAAGGCTGTACCTTCTGCCTGGACCCCTGTATTTGTAGGCCATACAAAGATCACTGCATGTACGCTACAAAGTTTGTTTGTGGACACCTGTTCTAATAAATAAATTCAGCGATTTTAAGTTGCACCCATTGCTGACACAGATGGGCAAATGCGCACACACACAGCTTGTCTTGTCCCTTTAGAGACGTATTAGATATTAGCCAATAGATTAAGAATCTCAGGAGCAGACAAACATGAAACTCTTGACACAATGCCTGATTCTGGTATAAAGCCCCCCCTAACATTGAGCTGTGGTCAATTGAACTGTGTTCTCTGGAATGATGGTTGGTGCTTCATCCAATATGGGATGAGTTCGGGAGTTGGAGATAAGGTGGGGTGGTCATCATCCAACATCCTGACCCTACTAATGCTCTTGTCGCTGAGCTCAATCAAATCCTTACAGCAAGCACAGTAGAAACCCCTCCCTGGACAGTAGAGACAGTTAACCTAACAAAAGTTTTTTTTAATACTATTGATTTCAGAAAACATGATGAATAAGCAGGTCTCCCAATACCTTTCTCCATATAGTGTATGTCATGTAATACTTTGGCTTGCTCACCTTCTCTCTTCTGGTTCTTTTTAAAGTCTTTTTTAATGGTTTTTGAACTGCATTGCCCATTTCTCATTGATTGATTGCTCCCTCAGAATTAAACAATTCAGCTTTTTAGGCTGCAACAAATGTCTGTTCCCATAACTGATTCATTGATGGTTTTTGATTATATGCAATAGTCACATAGCAGGATGGGCAATGTCACGTACGACAAAACTAAATCAGACATGTCATGCTTCTTTACAATTTGCACGGTTCTCATTTTCCATGACATACTTACCATAATCATATCTGCCCAATATCAGTAATATCACTTTCATTTTCAAGAAATTTCTTTTTCTGAACCAAAATACATAGCTAGCTTAGCTTAGCGTCAGCTCTCCCTCCTCCCATCGAACCAATTGATAAACCAATTACTTAAATATTAAAATAAATATTTAAGCTAAAGAACAACTAACTTGATAGAAGGATTTAACTGCGTTCCCAGTCGGTTTTTATGTTGTTAAGCTTTGTTATGCTTGCTTAAAGTTTGTTCACAGAGTTTACTTTGAGCTTTCAGACATGTTGTTTTTGAAAGACTGAAAGAACTTTAGTTTGGACAGGTTGACTTTACCCATAGACTGACTTCATCAAATAATGTGGCGCAAGGAAGGTGGGGTTGCTGTGTCGCTTTCCATTTATTGCTGGGAATCTGTTCCTAACTGTAATAGCTGTAAAAGCTGTAGCCTATTACAAAGGCGCTCCCAGCAACTTTTAAAAACAGGCAGAGAGGACGCCAGCCTCTCGGCTAAGCAGTGAGAGCCTGTAGAGAGGACGCTAATGTCCCAGGCACAGAGCGAGAACCACCACTGAGACTCTGGTTTAGAGTGTTTTGGGTATGGTTAATGCACTTATGTATAACTAACACACGTCTAGGTTGACTTGCATCACTTTCTGTGTCTGTGTCTCTGAGCTCCACAGTGCTCCTGTCATGTGAATCAAAATATCAGAATCTCAGATATTTCAGTATTGAGTGTGTCCAAACACAGCTTTCATTACTAATCGGTAATGAGGTTAGAAGGAGACTCGCTTTTAGTGTCTCAAAAAAATCTGCTGGAAGATTTTTCTACACTCTCTGAAGTTCAGTTAGTCCAAGTAATCCTAAACACATTTAATAATGTTGAGGTCTAAACTCTGCAATGGTCATTCCTGGGTTCTGAGAAAACCTAAATTTGTTTAATTTGTATTTTCTATTTTACTTCCTTTTCTCGGCACAGACCCACAGTGTTGAGACGTTCTCTCACAGTGGAAGGATGGAAACAAACACCTGAGGGTTTTTTGAGGTCTGAAGTGAGAGTGGAGGTGACATTGAAGTGCTTTTTAAATGTGTAAAACCCCTATTTGCACTTATTTCCCTCTAACTTCCTCCTTCCTCAAACAAACGCAGTTTCTTATATTTAATCTCTATACAAATATCTCCTGAAAATCATACGTCGTACTTAATATTTACAGTACAGATTATACTGTGTATATACTCATTATGTACTGTACTTAATTAGTTTTATATCAGGAGTAGTTTTTAATACCTTTTAATTCAACTGATTTATGGAAGAGTGGATCTGTAGCAGCTGTTTTAGCCCCTAATCAGCTACTTTAATTCATACTTTCACATTTAATAAAACGGATAATAACACAGAGACACATACTCATATGTTTTTTACTATGTAATGGCATGCAAGAATAGAGAGAGAGATGACTATTGCCCATTGCTGCCACCTGTTGGACAGGAATGCATGCTCTCTCTCTCTTTCTCTCTCTCTCTTTCTCTCTCCCTCCCTTTCTCTCTCTTTTCCTCTCTGTTATCTGTGCTGAGGGAATTTGTGTGATATTTGGGGAAGGTCCTGAAGTGGTGTGGGCCTGAGGACTGAGTTTCAGAGAGAGAACAGGCTGTGTGTTCTACAAGCACAGTAAGCAGCGTGACCACAGTCTCAGATCATATCTGTCTTTGTCTCTGCTTTAACACGTAATGTGCTCTTTAAGATCAGGGAAAGAGGCATAAAGATGCAGAGTAATATGAAGCATAAAAAGGAAAATGGTAAATTGAGACAGCTATTAACTGCTAACTTGCCTTTCATGAGAAAAACCTGTTCATCTAAAGTCACTTGACCAAGGGGTAAGACTAATTTGAGTTGATTTATAGATCTCTGAGGTGATGTGATGTGGCGGTTTAGGTTACAGAACCAGAAATATGACCAGATTAAATAGACAGTAATGACAGAAGGTCTACTAACTTACCACGGTGGAGTGTAACCACTTTACCGCTGTTTGGGTGAATGTAGTAGTATATATTAAAAAATCTGCCAAAATCAATTGACTTTTTTTGTGTGTATTGTGTTGAACAGTACACGGTCTTACTGTGTGGTATGGTGTTAGCTGTGGAGTTTTTCTGTGCGTGGAGGTAGAGTGTTTCAGTAGTTTAAGTATGATAGCCTAAGCTATGATTGTTAGTACTAAGAAAGGGCTATAGGAGTTTTTCCACCATAGAGAAGAATCATCTAACCAGGCAGAGAACCATTGGAGCATCCTGAAGGTTCTTTGAGATGTCATTGTTAGAACCATTACGTAAACCATTCCTACAAAAAACCCTCAAACAACTTGATTTTTTAAGCATGTACTCTTTGATGTTTATATTTTCACTTGAGTGTAATTACAATGGTTTAATAAAGAAAAAAACATCCAATGAATGTCAGTCTTGCAGACTGATACACTTTGTTGATGACAGCGATCAACAGAGAATGTCCAAACTGGTTTGTGCAAACACAAAGGCTAGGATAACTCACTTAACTACTCTGTACAGTTGTACAGTGGTGAGCAGAAAATATTCTCATAATGAACAGCATATTGAGGTGGATGGTCTACAGCAACAAAAAACACACTAGGTTCCACTTCTGTCAGCTAAGAACAGAAAGCTGAGGCTGCAATGGACACAGGCTCACCCCCCAAACCCCTACTGAATCATTTAAGAACTGGAAGGTTTGGCTGAGGGACACAGATGGTATTGTCAAAATTTGGCACCAACAACATAAATTTGCGGATTCAGCATGCCTTGTGTCAGCAGTCCAGGCTGGTGGAGGTGGTGTAATGGTGCAAAGGTTTTCTTGGCACACTAAGGGGCCCATTAATACCAATCAGTCATCATTTGAATGCCACAGACTATTTGAGGATTGTTGATGACCATGCCATAATGTACCCTTTAGCTTCAAATGGCTACTTAAAGCATGATAATGCAGGAAATCTCAAAGTAAAAGTCATCTCAGACTGATTTTCTGAACATAACAAAAGCTTTTTTTTTTTCATAACAAAGAGAGGCCCTACGAAGTATTAGTATAGTTTGGATACACATTATGTAACATGACTGTAGGTGATTTAAGAATTAAAGGGTTGTCTTTATAGGTCATGTCAGGCAATGAGTAGGTTGTGAATGCTCACTAATAATGATCAAAGCCTGGCACTGTCTGCAGCAGAGCTGGAGGCTTCATCTTGTGCTTTTTGTTTTGAGATCTCTTGACTATACTGATTCGATGCCTGACACTACTGCCAAAAGAGGTCACCATCAGATCTGACCTTTTGAAACCCTCCAAGCGTGTGCCAAATTAAACCTTTTCTGAGACCAGTCGAGAAAGTGAAGAAAGAGAATGTCTTGTTCTCAGTGAAGCAAATCAAAGCAGGTAGCTGCTGTTTTAGAAATGCTGCTGTAGTCATTAATAATATAATACTGTAGCACTATTTAACAAACTCAAGAGCCATGGACTTGTTATGGCTGATTCTTCAATTTCTGTAGATGTGGGTGGAACAGACTAAACCTATTACAAATGCTGTTCCTTAAGTAAAATAATGACTGTAGTGAAAATATAACAAATATATTTCCCAAAAACCTGAATAAGTCTTTTTCGCAGTAACACATGTTTTAACCACAGGAACACAAACATTTGTATGCCAGTGTAAATAGCAACTAAAATTAGTGAGTAAACAAGGTTAATGATTTACTCAGTCCACCATTCAAAACAAACTTTAAATGAAGAAAAATAAAGACTACTGGGCTAACTGGTAAATATAGTGAATCATACCAGACTTTTCACAATACATGATATGTAGCACCATCCATATATTTAAATAAAAAGAAAAAATGCACTTGTGCAAGATTTTAAAACCGATGTCTAAAACTCTTAGTACTGTTATTTATTAGTAAATCCTATTAAACAGGACTCTTTATGCACCTATAAAAATGCACCTGTAATAAAACATGCAGTTGAGAAGTCCTGAGAATATTCGTAATACTCACAGAAAGCATAGTTTATCACGATAAGAACCTTCATCACAACCACAATAACATATTGTCATATTTCCCGCCTCTAGATTGTACTATTGTGTATAATGTACTAATGAGACTCGAGCTGGGAGGCAGTGTGTGGTGCATGATCTTACTGTGTTGGAGCTGGGTGTTGATTGAAACTGCTATTCAAACAATGCAACTGCATCAGATATCATAGTAACCACAAAGACTGTTCTCTTCTATGC
Source organism: Salminus brasiliensis (assembly GCF_030463535.1). Lineage (NCBI taxonomy): Eukaryota > Metazoa > Chordata > Actinopteri > Characiformes > Bryconidae > Salminus > Salminus brasiliensis. The sequence goes on from NC_132879.1 coordinate 26,082,362, forward strand.
CTCTAACATAATATTTCAGTGCAGGGCCTGCTCTCCTCAGTGCAGGGCTACACCCATACTTTCCTCACAGAAATTTTTGAATAGGAGTGAAGCAGTATTGTCATCTGAAAACACACAGGAACATACAAATTCATTAAATTTCTAATCATTGACTTATTAACGGTAACTAGTAACTAGTTACTACCCACAGCTGGATTTCTGTTAGGCCCGTTAAGTGTATCATCACTGAGTGAATCAGCTAGTCAGTAGGAGAACTCGCCACATGTGCTTTTCAGTTTGTAGTCTGTTTGGGTTGCAGTATTGTTTCCTGAATGCTTTGGTGAATACAGTGCTTTGTTCACTGCAGACTGGAAGGAAGTGCAGTGCCCAGTCAGGCCAGCAGAGAGCACACTCTGGGTGTTTGTGTAAGTCGAGTGTTGAGAGACTCAGGACTTGTGGATTGTGTTATTCTTTATTTATTAATTGAGTCTTTTTTTAGAACATGTACCATCTTAAAACTCCTGACAGAGGAGGCGAAACCAAAACAGCACCATTAGATGATTAGATCCCTTCTACAGCTGTTTTATTTACAATGTGTATATCATTGCTGTCATGCTAAAACCTTGCATCTCCGTTTTATGTTGATTTTCACTTTTGGACATGATATGAATCTGGCAGATGTTGTGATAAATAAACCAACAGTAACAGGGAGAAAAGGGTTTTTCATCCTCCAAAAAAAATTACCATTTTGGATGTACAAGGTTTTTGCGTGACAGCGACGATATGCTTGCAGTGACCTTGTCATGACCTGAGCTTGAATGCATATTTGTTTGTTTTCTTGCATGTTGGTATGTGTTTAGTGTTGCCCGGTCCTTAGAAGCTGCAAAAAGCTGCATGAAAGTGAAAGTAGAGAGCCAGCGAGAGCTGCTGCTGCTGTCTTTTTGTGTGAAAGGCTGTAGAAAGGTGAAGAGCACTAGAGAGTAGAGGCGTGATGATGAGAGAGGCCTAGATGCAGCGGCTGTAATTGGTTAGAGATTGATGGTCTTCATGGATGCAGGTGTGTATGTGTGTGTGTGTTTTAGAGAGAGAGAGAGAGAGAGAGAGAATTGATGGTATTGACTGCTGTAGATGACTCAGCCCTGTTTAGGTGGAACACAAAGAAGCAGCTGGCTGACCAGGTCAAAGATCAGACCAACACACACCCAAACCCACACAAACACACTCACACACACATACACACTTTCACCTATCAATTATTGTAGACCACTCATCACTTAACTAATGAAGGCACT